>NW_013674335.1:0-3478 GCF_000517525.1 Limulus polyphemus | reverse complement strand
AGATAGCCCTCATGTAGCTTTGCGCGAAATTCAAAACAAACAAACAAACTAGAAATAAACGACCTTATAATATCAAATTTGTTATTTTCCTTTAACGTTTCTTTGTGAAGAAGTTGTAAAGCAAAACGTTGAGTGTCCAATGAAAGCAAAATAAATTTGGGGTTATGAGGTGGTTTTTTTCTAGTCTTAAGACGATTATTTGTTTATTTGTAATTAAGCACAAAGCTACACAATGGGCTATCTGTGCTCTGCCCACCACGGGTATCGAAACCCGGATTCTAGCGTTGTAAGTCCGCAGACATACCGCTGTGCTACTGGGGGGCTAAGACGATTATATTACTCTGAAAAAATAAGCAAAGCTCAATGAGTACATGTGTGACGGATTTACTATCACATATCTATTTTAATATCGATGTTTAAGTTAAACTTATAGGTAGAAATGTACATAACTTATACTGTTAAATCTGCATTGCGAAATTTCCGCCTATTCACTAAAATTGTAGAAAATTCTAGAGTGTAAGAATCAACAATATATGTGTGTACGTAAACATTGGTGTATCGTTTATACTGTTGCATAAGCTGAAATTTCGAGAAACTCTCCTCACGCCTATAAATATAACCAACGCCACGCACCAAAAGACAATATATATATTATTGATTTGCTATAAATTTCGGAAGTTATAACTGTGATTGTTATAACGCTTATTAATCGGGAACTTCAGACATTTGACCAGGAATGTTCATAGATTTCGAATATTTCAAACCATTTAACTTCAGATTCACATCAGACATTAGTATTTTTACGAAAACATTATATAACTTTATCGGTGGAAAACTGGGCGTGTGGCCGGCAAAGAACGAAAAACACAGAGTTAGCTAACTCCCTGTTAAGTGAATTTTATCAACATCAACTCAAAATTTATTCGCTCGATAAGATATCAAGGAAGTTCCAGACCAGATAGAGGACTAACTATTGTTTATAAAACGTTTTTACATAGATCATTATTTGTAATAACCGTTATGTAAATTGCTATTGTTTGTATACTAAAATATATTTGTATAAAAAACTGTGTGTATCAATCTTGTTGGCAAATATCATAAATTGGATACATATCGACATTTATCTAATTTCTAAATCTAAATCATCACTTAATTAAGCTTCAGGCCATTAGAAATTATAATACGTTACGTAATAAATTGGAGGTTCGTCCGGGATAATACGCACCAGTAAACTGTTAAAAAACATGTAACATTCAACTGAATGCATATGCACATATGTAGCTTAAAATTTATTCTCCATAAAGGAACATAACAAAATTAAGAAACAAGATAATTAAAAATTGTTAATTTAAAAAGGGGGGGAATAAGGATCGTCAAAAAAGTACAGAAACAAGTTGAATCAAAATGCAAAGATTATATTTTCAAGCCTAAAACTAGGGACTCTAATAAAAGTAAACAAACTAGTCTGGAAATAGTGTCTACAAGCTATAAATCTCTGTTTTTACTCCACTAAAATTGATAAGTACTGTGGACATGGAGCCAGAATAGGGATTAGTAGCTTCAGAAAATAATGTCTTCATAATAAGTATAAAAAAAGGAAATGTAAGAGTATCCTGGGCGAATCTTTTGAATCGGGCACATTTTTCTCCCGGGGCAACATTTCTTATCCAGGACTACCCTCAGAAATCGTAGACGTATGGTTGTTACCCTAATGTAATGGGAAGTATTTAATGCGGAACTGGATGTTTGTGTGAATGGAGGTCTTAGCAAGTACGATCCACATGTCAGTCGTTTATTATGGTGCACACAGCGTTTTCATCTTGACTCACCGAGTATCCTATTTCATTTTTCTTCCATTAATAAAAGTAGTTAATTTCAAAATGTGCACACAGATACGTCCACACAAGATTACAATACATCTTTTTCGTTTTTCAACTGAATCAGCCGAATTCAGATAGCCATAGCGCTCCGCAAACTTTTTATGCCCCCCCCCCCTGCCCGCATCCCGTATAAATTATTTGCTTATATACTTACATGCCATTTTTCCATATTAATTATTGTTACTATCTTACTTTATTCTTAAATTTATACTTTCAGATATAATTTATATTCTCCTATAGTCATAGTTGTGCGACGTTTCTACCGACTCTCCGTGTACCCCTTGGGGAGTGTGCCCCACAAAACATGACGTAACTGGTGGCAGTTCTCTTAGTGATACTTGTTTATATACTTTGTGTTACTGACTTCGATATGAAAAGCAAAATATGAGAGCACAGTTTAAAATTTCAAAGTTACAGGTTTTTTCATGGAGGAGTATGAATTAAAGCATGGATTAGGTTATGTTTTGTATATTAGTGCATGAAGTTATTTCGCGGAAAGTTGAAGTTTTCAATACACATCACTAGGTGGCGGTGTTGTTTTATGCAACGATGTCAGATTTTTGTTTATTTGTTTACTGTTAAGCAGAAAGCTATACAATGAGCTAACTGTGCTGTACCCACCACGGGTGTCGAAACTTGGTTTTTAGCGTTATAAGCCTTCTGCCCCCCAGTGGCACAGCGGAATGTCTGCGGACTTACAACGCTAGAATCCGGGTTTCGATACCCGTGGTGGGTATTGTGTAGCTTTGTGCTTAATTACAAACAAACAAGCCTCTTGACTTACCGCCGAGCCACTGGGGGACACAATGTTAGAGAAAGTTCTTGTAGGCATTGAATTACATGTTTTAGGAATATTCATGTAACTATACTACAGGAAGTGGTTTAAGTGGGCTGGAGGCTTGAAGAAATGCCCTTAGTAGTTAGCTACGCACACCGTTTCTTCGCAACCTCTCGGAGCTTTTAACTTGATCCACTATTATGGTTTCTCTTGAAAATAATTCCCATTTCAGTCATTGGCTGTAAGCATAAATAACATAGAAGTTTCATGTCTCACATGTATTTCTACTATTATATGGTAATACTTCTTAATATACCCAATTAACGGTGCTGGTATGGTTTTACGTCACTTTAATCGTTGTTATTGCCTTTACGAACATTCTCTGGACTGAGGATGTAAACCTTATTCCAAGCAAGAGGAGGCATGACATAACCAATGACATCTTTTGATGTGGTGTTCTAAGATAGTTTTTGAATGTCTGGGTTAGGAAAGTCACCTTGTAGTTTGGTTGCAATTATAAATGACTTTATGACATTTTGCATGTCAGGCAATCATGTTTTTTTTATTCATCTTCGTAGTATTCACGTGTATTGACTTTGGTTATTAAGACGTTATTCAACGTGAACATTGCAAAGTTCTGGGAAATTTATGTTAGGTTGTGCTCTCGAATTTTTTTTTTGGGGGGAGGGGTGAGTTTGAACATAACATTCTCTTAGAAAGACTAACTTATATGCGTATAAATGTAAACTTCCTTTAAGCATATGTAGTTAATCCACAAATTCTGATAATATATTGTTACGTCTCCGTGTGTTAATTAATT
>NW_013674334.1:28887-30342 GCF_000517525.1 Limulus polyphemus | reverse complement strand
GACAATGTAATTTTTTCAGAGTACGAACTTTTGTAAAGAAAAAAAAAGAGTTCATGAGCATGATTTACAAAAACTAAATGATAACGCGTAAAAAAGAATTGACGAGAGAAAGAATATAAAATGTATTTTTATTGAACGTCAAGGATTCAATTTGCGGCCGTTAGACTCTCTATAACTGACATACCCACTTTTTCTCCTTGTTTCCCTTTAATAACATTCTTTTTTTTCCCCCTTTTGTAAAAGATCACTCCCAAATACAAATTCAGAGTTTAACATAGTTAGCACAGTTTTCTATTATTGTCATAGACAATATATATACATATGTAATTTGTTTAACGAGACAGGTTCTATGGACATGATTTATTAGAACAGCAAACAATTTTATCAGACACCTGTAGAAAGATTTGTATTTCAGCATTTCACTTATCATAACAAAACTTTACTAAACATATATAATGACAAAATATAACATCAAATTATTATAAATAGCGTCTGTAACCTTATATCAGTTCATATTAAACATTCAGTACTTGGATGGCCCTCCTCGTACTCTAATAACCTCCGCAAGGCAACACGGCATGCCGTTGATGAGGTTATTGATGTAATCCACCGTGATTTCATCCCAAACTGTCACTAGAAGCCATTGCAACTCAGCTAGATAAGCTGGTTTGGGTCGTGGTTAGCAATTTTCCGGTTCAGTTCTGCCCAGCAATTCTCAATGGGATTACAATCTGGAGACTTTGCTGGACATGGCAACCTTATAACGCCCTTCTGGTCGAGATAACCCTGTACAATACGTGCAATGTGGGCAGTGGCATTGTGATCCTGGAACACAAAGTTATTGCCAAACCTTTCACAGCATATGGCAGAAATACCGTCACCAAATGACGCCTGTAGAAGGCGCCATTGACGTTTCCCTGGAGAATATGAAGAGCAGTTTTTCCACCGTGATGAATAGCTGCCCATACATGTACTGTACCACCTCCTGTGAAAGACAGTCTTCCCTCACCTCTTCTCCAAGCAAACGACGAACACGAATTCTACTATCAGTTTTAACAAGTCAGAAACAGGGCTCATCTGAAAAGATTACATGTCACCAGTGTCCTAACTGTAAGTTGACATGATGTCTTGCCCAAGAACATGGTTATGGTGGTGAATTCTGGTTAATATTGGTTTTCAGATAGCCCTTCTTGCAAAATAACCGTCTGGTCCGTCTCCTATTCACTGTTCTTCCGGATGCCCTGGAATGAATGTGTTCATGCCATTCCTGTCGTAAGGTGTTGCAAGACTTCTTTCGACCTTGACTTGTTAATCCTATCAAAACACGGTCATCTCAGGCAGTAGTTTCGACGTCTATTAGTAGACTTTCCTTAAACAACGTTTCCTGTAGTCCAATGACGTTTCAGGATTCTGGATACAGTACACTGGAGGTACCCTACTGTTCTTGCAATGTCC
>NW_013674334.1:26394-27987 GCF_000517525.1 Limulus polyphemus | reverse complement strand
TCAACAGTATATATTAGTCCAGTCTATTTAACAGTAGATATTAGTCCAGTATGTTTAACAGTAGATATTAGTCCAGTATGTTTAACAGTAGATATTAGCCCAGTATGTTTAACAGTAGATATTAGTCCAGTATGTTTAACATTATATATTAGTCCAGTATGTTTAACAGTAGATATTAGCCCAGTCTATTTAACAGTAGATATTAGTCCAGTATGTTTAACATTAGATATTAGTCCAGTATGTTTAACAGTATATATTAGTCCAGTCTATTTAACAGTAGATATTAGTCCAGTATGTTTAACATTAGATATTAGTCCAGTCTATTTAACAGTAGATATTAGTCCAGTCTATTTAACAGTAGATATTAGTCCAGTCTATTTAACAGTAGATATTAGTCCAGGACTAATTCGGATGTACTCTTTCTTAACTTTATTAAAGATACACTTCTGAACGTGTTTTTAGCCATTGCTGTGGACAACTTGGCAAACGCTCAGGAACTGACCGCAGCTGAAGAAGAGGGAGACGACAAAGAGGTTTGTTTGTATCGCGCTAAGCTTTATACAAGTGTTATCTGAACTAGCCGTCCCTAATTTTGAACTTATAGACTTGAAAGAATACAGATAGTTCACAGGTACTCGCAACCAACTCTTTGCCTACTCCAAACGAATAATGATATTTGATTGTTACCTTTATAAAGCCCTCACGGCCTCAAAGTAGGGAGCGTCATTTTTCATATATTTTATTTTGCTATAACGGGACACGAACCATGCATACTCGGACCGTGAATTCCACACGCTAACCACTAGGCCATTTTTCGGCTCAGATAATAAGGTAAGTAGCAAAATTGTTCTTGTTGAAATATAAATTTAATGTCACTCAATCAGAAATAGTGTTATGGAAAATCTGAACACTTCCCCAGTACATTCTTATGCCTTATACCTCCAGAAATATGTGAGTTTACACTTGTCAAAGACTTATTTACAGGTACAGAAATACGAATATCTTTTTGGATATCTATATGTTATGTAGCTAAGTAACAAAAGCAAAATAGAAAGTCAGAGAAACAAGTTAAATTTATATTAAACATAAGATATAATTGGGGGGGCTATTTAACTGTTAAAGAACTCGCGTTTTGTGATCATAAGATATACTTGTTCAGTATCTATTTATTTATAATGGATTTGAATTTGAATTTCATTATAACTATTATTATTGAATAAAAATAAATTATGTATTTCTTAATCCAAATAAATAATTTTAATCCATTCATTTAATACAGGCTGGACATTTATTAATCCTGGTATTATTTTTTAAACCATTTCAATTTTTTTGATGGAAAGTAGTATTGAATTTATGGCACTGTTTTTTGTAATTGTTTTAAGTTGTTCACTTTTGTATTTTGGCCACCTAGCGGGCGAATGAAATGACCGATTTGGAACTGGAAAACGACAATAGTTTCGGGACGGATCATCACCATTTCTGTCCTCCGTCACCTCATAATAACCAGGATGACATAAACTCTCGGTATAAATAGTGAGTTAGTGTTTGGATCGTATATAAAATACGTCAGCTTTTAAGTTCATGTATAGAATA
>NW_013674334.1:24095-25471 GCF_000517525.1 Limulus polyphemus | reverse complement strand
TTTACTTCAACTATACAATACACCAGTTTTTACTTCAACTATACAATACACCAGTTTTTACTTCAACTAAACAATACACCGGTTCTTCAGCTCAGTTACAGTATATTATTGAAACTATTTCAGATAAAACGTAGCATAATATTACCAACATCTCACTTCAATCCGTACAACCTTTAAAAATTAGATGCTGATGATAATTAGACTATCTTAAACATGGTGTAGGAGGAACTGAATTAATTATTACAGAAAATATTTTTATATTTTTTTGTATATTCATAGATATCGAATTAAGTTAATGTGTAATTAAAAACATTATTCACCAAGATAGTGAAAATTTACTTTTGTGGTATAAAATCAGGTGTACAGCAAAAACATTTGTTGGGTGTATCTAAAAAAAACACGAAGAATACATCATTTGACGAGTACCATGAGTAAAAAATCAGTTAATTAGTTCTCACTTAATATTCGTAACAGTTTGTTTGTTTTAGATCAAAGCCACATATGACTATCTTCTGTATCTACCGCGGAGAATCGAACCCCGGATCTTAGCCTTGTAATACCGTAAATTTGCCGCTGTCCCACCAGGGGACTTCACGATGCGTCAAATAAATATAACTTGAAAAATATGACCACTATTCTTTAAAAATTGTTTGTTTTTTTTTAGTGTAAAGTTTCTATGAAGAAACGAACAAAAATTAGAACATAAATTTGACTAAAGAAGTAAACTCTTGAAAACAATATATTTGGTTATTATAAAAACATTTGGAAAGTGCGGGGAGTAAACTGTTTCCAAATAACCTTTGGGCTGTTTCTCCAGTTCCAGTATTTTTTTATACTGAGCATGACCAATAGTCGGCAGTAACCTCGTCGTTACTTTATTGGTTAATATTTCTCCTTAAAGTTTACTTAGAGCTGGAACTACGCCACCTGTTCGTATAAGTATTGGTTTTGTTTTGTATCAAATGTTCCTAACGCCAGTTTCATTAATAATATGTATTAATCGATGTTTCGGCTTATGAGTTTGACTAGATGACCCAACTTTGGACTGTCTAAAGACTGGATCATCCCGATGAAACGTTGATGACGATGAATTATTTATAGGATTTTAAAGTAGTGACGTTTTGTATAAAACACAAACAATATCAAGGATATTTCGATTAGCATTACACGGGTTAGAAGAAAGAAATCCGTAGCGTTGCTTGATGACTGGGTAGTTATTAGAGTGTAATAATTCATAGTTAAAGACCCAGAATGTAGTTATTAGCGTGTAATAATTCATAGTTAAAGACCCAGAATGTAGTTATTAGAGTGTAATAATTCATAGTTAAAGACCCAGAATGTAGTTATTAGCGTGTAATAATTCATAGTTAAAGACC
>NW_013674334.1:17081-23350 GCF_000517525.1 Limulus polyphemus | reverse complement strand
AAAGCTACACTAGGACTGTCTACCTAATATTAACACAAAGCTACACAAGGACTGTCTCCCTAATATTAACACAAAGCTACACAAGGACTGTCTCCCTAATATTAACACAAAGCTACACAAGGACTGTCTCCCTAATATTAACACAAAGCTACACAAGGACTGTCTCCCTAATATTAACACAAAGCTACACAATGGCTGTCTCCCTAATATTAACACTAAGCTACACAATGGCTGTCTCCCTAATATTAACACTAAGCTACACAATGGCTGTCTCCCTAATATTAACACTAAGCTACACAATGGCTGTCTCCCTAATATTAACACAAAGTCTGTCAGACTAGAGAAAAATCATCTACAGAGCAGTAACAACTGCCAATTCTTTGGTTATTCTAATAGAACAGTGGGATTTGACCGTCACTCTTATGACGCTATAGAATACGATATACAGTGCCAAAGCGCGAAGAGCGTTTTTTTATTTTTTTTCGTAAACGGTACCGCACACTATGAACAATTGAATCCACATTCCGGCACACTAACCATTTGACCACGCCCGGCCCTATATGAAAATTAAACATGGATATAACAGTTACCAATATTATTTTAACCTAGTCATGGCCTTATTCTGGTTAATTTGAATATTAGGCAGGAAAATAGACTTGTCTGGACTTGCGCGCGAATCAGGTAACGTGAGAACGTACTTTCGGTTATGATGCTTTTCCAGCTATATTTATTGATATAATTCTGTTTCTCATTCCAAATGTGTGTGTGTGTGTGTATGAGGATGTAAATTTATCTTGTTTGTAGTAGTGTTTGGTAAAAGTTTAGAAATAACCTGTCATTAACAGAAAAAGAAACCGAAGTCTGTCATGAGATATGAGTCGGACTGAGATTACTACAGTGTGCGTGTGTGTGTGTGTGTGGTGGAATATTTTAGCTAATATCGGGAGAAATACATTTACATATGAAACCTGCTTTACGTATGTTTTTAGTGGATGACGGAATTGAAGCGGATGAGGACGAGACAAAAGACGATGACGATATAACCGGTCCAAAACCAATGCTGCCCTACTCGTCAATGTTTGTTTTATCACCTACAAATCTGTAAGTCGTCTAGTATCACCACCTCAGAAAGATCGAAAAACTTAAGTATGAAATCGAAGGTTATAAATTAGTGTGTAAGTTATTACTGTCATGTTAGAAACTTCTCTAGAACTATGTAACCAGACTCAGTTACATCATGCTGAAAAGTTACATCCTTGTCATCATGCTGGAATGTTAAGTTACATCCTTGTCATCATGCTGGAATGTTAAGTTACATCCTTATCATCATGTTGAAATGTTAAGTTACATTCTTGTCATCATGTTGAAATGTTAAGTTACATTCTTGTCATCATGTTGAAATGTTAAGTTACATTCTTGTCATCATGTTGAAATGTTAAGTTACATCCTTGTCATCATGTTGAAAAGCTAAGTTACATCCTTATCATCATGCTGAAAAGCTAAGTTACATCCTTATCATCATGTTGAAATGTTAAGTTACATCCTTATCATCATGCTGAAATGTTAAGTTACATCCTTGTCATCATGCTGGAATGTTAAGTTACATCCTTGTCATCATGCTGGAAAGCTAAGTTATATCCTTGTCATCATGCTGGAATGTTAAGTTACATCCTTATCATCATACTGAAATGTTAAGTTACATCCTTGTCATCATGCTAAAATGTTAAGTTACATCATGCTGAAAAGCTAAGTTACATCCTTGTCATCATGTTGAAATGTTAAGTTACATCCTTATCATCATGTTGAAAAGCTAAGCTACATCCTTGTCATCATGTTGAAATGTTAAGTTACATCCTTGTCATCATGTTGAAAAGCTAAGTTACATCCTTATTATCATGCTGGAAAGCTAAGTTACATCCTTATCATCATGCTGAAATGCCAAGTTGCATCATATTATCATGTTGAAAATCTGAATTACTCCATTACATTGAGACAAATAAAATCTAAATTACTCCTCTAACACCAACTAGAAGACACACTTTTCCAATCAACTTGGAGAGGCTCCTAGTTCCTATAATGGACCTATATTTTACCTTATTATCGACACCCAGAAAAGCTAAAAAGACTTCCTTACTGATGTATTGGATTTCTTTGATATATAATTGCTCCCTTATCATAATGTAAAAATAATGAACAAAACACATTATTTTCTCTTGAAAATAAGCTCTCGTCGTTTCACGGCTGCTCATGTAAATATTTGGTGTGTTTTTCCTTTATTCTCGTGTTTAAAATCGGTCACTTCAATTGTTTTGCAGAATTCGTCGGGCCGCCCACTACGTCGTCAACCTTCGCTACTTCGACCTCTTCATCATGATCATCATCTCTCTCAGTAGCATAGCTTTAGCTGCGGAAGATCCTGTGGTAGAGGACTCCGATAAGAACCGAATTCTTAACTACTTGGATTACGCCTTTACTGGTGTTTTTACGGTGGAGATGATACTAAAGGTGTGAAACTTTTTAACGCACCTTCAGCACCTTAAAAACAAACAAACATATTGATTACAAAATCTCTGATATTAAAAGGAAGTTTTAAGTCCTAAATCGTTAAAGGTTTTTGTGTATTGTCAACATATTTACGATAGTTAAAATCAAAAACAGTATTTAAGAACTAAAGACAACAATAATTTTGATTCAGATTCTGGTTCAAGTTTCTGTCCCCCCCACACACACAAAATATACACTAGTTCGTAATATTAAATAATTTAGAGACGTTAGTGAAACAAAATGTGTAAATAAAGCCCCAGTAAGTCCATTCTATACACCAGAAAAAATTCTTTGAAGCTTGAGTATATATTGCTCTTTCGAAACAAACAGTTTATTGTATCTAAATATATACCCCAGCTAGGCCTGCTGTGATTTTATTGTCTTGAAATTTTTACATGTTTTACAGTAATTCCTGTACGCTGAATCCGAAAATGATGTCCATTTTTCTCCATCGCGTACAGATTTTTCACAAAACGTCATATGTACTTTTACATAAATAAATCATTTTCATTGAAATCTGATCACATTTTGTTATGCTTGACAACCACTAACTATAGATTTCTGTAGACCAATCGCGACGTGAGAGTCTTATCCATCGTTCTAAAACCTAAATGTAATAACAAAAAATACTCATTGTGGTAAACGAAATAATAATTTGATCCAAGTAAGAGTTTTTTCCCCCGTGATAGAAAACAATTAATATTATTTTCGAAATCTCCGTAGCTGAATTGTGGAAAATCCGTTATTAAAACCAAAACAGCTTTTATGAAATTTAAATTCGCAGGCCTGCGTAATTGAACTATCAGCTTTAAATTACGTAGAAAGCTTAAAGTCTGTTTATTAACCTCGAAACATAGGCGTAATTAGTCACAATTATTTAAATGTTGTGGAAGAAAGATATAACACATTAAGTGTTGCAAAGAAAGTGAATTTTATTGGGTTGAAAATGTTTGTGTGACATTCAATTAATACATTATATTATTAAACTAACATTCACTAAATGTTCTTTGACACTCAATTAATACATTATATTATATTATTAAATTAACATTCACTAAATGTTCTTTGACACTCAGTTAATACATTATATTATATTATTAAATTAACATTCACTAAATGTTTTGTGACATTGAATTAATACATTATATTATATTATTAAATTAACATTCACTAAATGTTCTATGACACTCAATTAATACGTTATATTATATTATTAAATTAACATTCACTAAATGTTCTTTGACACTCAATTAATACATTATATTATATTATTAAATTAACATTCACTAAATGTTCTGTGATATTGAATTAATACATTATATTATATTATTAAATTAACATTCACTAAATGTTCTTTAACACTCAATTAATACATTATATTATATTATTAAATTAACATTCACTAAATGTTCTTTAACACTCAATTAATACATTATATTATATTATTAAACTAACATTCACTAAATGTTCTTTGACACTCAATTAATACATTATATTAGTAAATTAACATTCGCTTCCTACACCCGCAGGGATTTACTTTTGTACGTTTCCAAGGAACTTTTTTGTTAACTGATACTTTAATTCGATACATTTTGAACGCCTTCAAGGTTCTTATTTTCTTGTTTTGCTGAATGTCGAAAATGGGCGACAAGCTGTTCTGTTTGATTCGGGGGGGGGGGTAAGTATCTTCCCTGTGAGGGGCCTGAAGTGTGCTGTGGGATAAAAAAAAAACTTTAAGGGGTCTACATTTTCTGGGCACACCACTTGTAGTATTTAGGAAGTGAACCAGTTTTAACAGTTAGCATTGTTCGTTGGGTACGGGGGCTACAGGGGAGACTAACCTACTTGTCACGCTAAGTCTTTTTTTTTTTTCAAATGTCAGGTGGTCGACCAAGGTGTTGTTCTACATCCGGGATCTTATTGTAGAGATCCATGGAATATTCTAGATGCTGTTGTTGTCGTTTGTGCCCTTGTTGCCTTTGCGTTTGCGTAAGTATTATATACATATAGGATAACTTGAATCATTTAGTGGATATCAAATATTTCGATTTAACCAGTAGTAAATGGTAAAAACTTGATGTAATTTGTTATATTGTCTTGAAAAATCACATTTTCAAATATTACTTAGTTTTTTTGACGAAAATTAGAAATAGTAAATCAAGAAACTGTAAAACATTTTTACTTCAATTATTTATTGTATTTTAAATTTTTATAACGCTGTTAAGATGTATTAATTACGAAGGCACATAATCTAATAGGTGTTGACAAGTACAATTAGATTCAAAGCTTAAGGCACATAATCTAATAGGTGTTGACAAGTACAATTAGATTCAAAGCTTGAAAAGATAGCCTTAATATATTTCAGTCATGTTAATTATAAGCTGTTAATCAATTAGATTTAATATGTTTAAGCTGTTAATCCATTATACTTAATATGGTTAAGCTGTTAATCCATTATACTTAATATGGTTAAGCTGTTAATCCATTAGACTTAATATGGTTAAGCTGTTAATCCATTATACTTAGTATGTCTAAGCTGTTAATCCATTATACTTAATATGTGTAAGCCGTTAATCCATTATACTTAATATGGTTAAGCTGTTAATCCATTAGATTTAACATGTTTAAGCTGTTAATCCATTAGAATTAATATGCTTATGTTGTTAAGCTGTTAATCCATTATACTTAATATGTTTAAGCTGTTAATCCATTATACTTAATATGGTTAAGCTGTTAATCCATGAGACTTAATATGTTTAAGCTGTTAATCCATTATACTTAATATGCTTATGTTGTTAGGCTGTTAATCCATTAGACTTAATATGCTTATGTATTAAGCTATTAATCCATTAGACTTAATATGCTTATTTAGTTAAGCTATTAATCCATGAGATTTTTTACGCTGAAGCTATTAATCCGTTAGATTTAATATGTTTGAGCTGTTAATCCATTAGACTTAATATGCTTATGTAGTTAAGCTATTAATCCATTAGACTTAATATACTTATTTAGTTAAGCTATTAATCCATGAGATTTTTTACACTTAAGCTATTAATCCGTTAGATTTAGTATGTTTGAGCTGTTAATCCATTAGACTTAATATGCTTAAGTTGTTAAGCCATTAGTTAGACCTTAACTTCAAAGTTTTCATGTGCCGTTAATCATCATTAAGTTTTGAAAAAAAGCGAGCTACCTACATAGATTTGATCTATTTAATCTAGGCTAATTTAATATAACATTCTTACTTATGGCAATCAAAATACATTGATACAGTTAGCAATGTTTTCGGACTAAATCCCAATAATATCTCACGGAATTTATTGTGGCTTACTTGGTTTAAAACGTTTTCCTTCACAATATAAATGGGCCTGATATATTACTGATGTTATAGACGCTTTCATTTCTTTAAATATATCAGTTCTGATATTTAAACCTGTTATAACTATAGTGATATTAAAACGTGACAATATAGACATATAATTTTATCTTGCGTCACCAGTGGGAGTAGCACAGGACAAAATCTGAGTACAATCAAGTCTATGCGAGTTCTTCGAGTTCTTCGACCACTCAAAACCATCAAACGAGTTCCCAAATTAAAGGTAAACAGATCATCAGCTTAAGATAAGCAGAATCTAAACTTAAAGCACGCAGATTCTAAAATAAGATAAGTAGATCCTAAACTTAATGTAAGCAGATTCTAAACTTAAAGTAAGCAGACCATAAAC
>NW_013674334.1:6739-16081 GCF_000517525.1 Limulus polyphemus | reverse complement strand
TTATCTACGATTATACCCTATTATACGTGAAGGTCATATCAAGGTCAAACTATGATAAATGTTTATGCCACAAACTCAACATTATTTTTTATGCGTGTATGTGAATATTGTATAGGCATGCAATATGTTTACAATGTATTTTCGTGGCATTATTACTCAGTATTACTTTAAACATAAAAACGTAAATTTTCATAAGATGACGAATACGATTGTCATATTTCAGGCTGTGTTCGACTGTGTGGTGACGTCATTAAAAAACGTGTTCAACATTCTCATCGTTTACGTCCTCTTCCAATTCATCTTTGCCGTGATAGCTGTTCAGCTCTTTAACGGCAAGTTTTTCCACTGCACGGACGAGTCCAAGTTCACAGAGGATGAATGCAAGTAAGAGGGATGAGTTCTCCCTGGAATGTCGTACAGTTAGCAAAGATTTCAGATAAATTATTTTAAGATCCACCCCAAGTGATTCGTGACTTAGTATTACATCAGTAAAACAAAAAGTTATGTACGGGATAATAAAAAGATGGTCACCACTGTTGTGTTTCATTAATTGTCTTTTTTTTTCTTCTGTTACAACAATTGGTTGGGATGACAATAATATTGTAAGAACGTGTGGAAGGGATCCTGTTGGGACAACAATTGGTTGGGATGACAATAATATTGTAAGAACGTGTGGAAGGGATTCGGTTATTACAACAATTGGTTGGGATGACAATAATATTGTAAGAACGTGTGGAAGGGATTCTGTTGTTACAACAATTGGTTGGGATGACAATAATATTGTAAGAACGTGTGGAAGGGATTCTGTTGTTACAACAATTGGTTGGGATGACAATAACCTTGCAATAATGTGTGGAAAGGATCCTGTTGTTACAACAATTGGTTGGGATGACAATGATCTTGTAAGAACGTGTGGAAGGGATTCTGTTGTTACAATAATTGGTTGAGATAACAATAACTTTGCAATAACGCTAGAAATGGATCCTGTTGTTATAATAATTGGTTGGGATGACGGTAATCTTGTAAGAACGTGTGAAAGGGACTCTGTTGTTACAGCAATTGGTTGGGATGACAGTAATCTTCTAAGAACGTGTGGAAGGGACTCTTTTGTTACAACAATTGGTTGGGATAACAGTAACTTTGCAGTAACGCTAGAAATGGATCCTGTTGTTACAATAATTGGTTGGGATGACAGTAATCTTGCAAGAACGTGTGGAAGGGATTCTGTTGTTACACCAATTGATTGGGGTGACAATAACCTTGCAATAACGCTAGAAATGGATCCTGTTATATAGCCAATATTCTGATACCACCTAGCTATCCACATTTCAATCACATGCAAGAACAGGACAAACTAAAAATCATGGTCGTGCCCATCACCCTGTAGAATATTAAGAAAATCTTTATTCCTAACGAATGACCAGGATAGAAAACACATATTGAAGTAGTCGGTTCAGCACTGAGAGTGCTTATATATGCTCCGTCTGTAGGAATGAAAAGTAGTTTAGGGACAGATGGCCAGGAAAGATTCCTCTTGTGATTTGGAGAGCGGTCAAATTACTAGGTACAGGTCTAAGCTGGTAATAATAATAATAATACTCCCGGTCCAACCAGTAACAAACCTTTCTTTTTGTTAGTTATAATAATAATAATACATTGTACAACACGTGCATTTCGTTGTTATTGTATGATAGTACATGATATAGCACTGACCTTCAGCATGTCAGAAACGAAAGTGTTAAGGAAGCTTGCTTGAATACCGTTAGCTCAAAGAGATGTAACTTCATATACGCTTCTAATTTAACCAACTAGTAGATATTCCTCTCAAAGAAAGTATCTTAAATAACAATAGTATGAAATTTGGTTGTTTTTTTTCTGAAGCCTTTTTGAAAATATTCCAAAATAATTTCTAAGAAGTGAAAACATAAACCAATCGTATTTGTTTTATGTAAGAAAAATGCTCTAATGTTACTATTTTTATATGGCTGCTGAGAAGTCCAACAAAAACTCAAAGTTGTCAGTAAACGATAAGGTAAGACATTAATTGATTCTCTCTATTCCTTGCTTTTCAACACCATTTTATTCGTAGTTAGTTTCGTTTTTCTGCAACAAAAAAAAAGGTTGTTATCTCTCATTCCCCGAGAGATAGTAAGAACGAAGAAATAATTATAGAATTCGAAGATTTAGTTGTTGCTAGAACAACAACGGGTTTTTGAAGTGCTATAAAAAAAGGGAGTCTGGAAACGTTGTTTCTTATATTGCTTTGGAACTTTTAAACACCACCATTTTGTTTTTCTTTGTAGCGGATACTACTTCCTGTTTCCGGGAGATGGTGGTCCGCCGGACGTGAACAAACGAGAATGGCAAAAGCAGCCTTTCCATTACGATGACGTAATGTCAGCCATGTTAACGCTGTTTACTGTATCAACAGGAGAAGGTTGGCCGTCGTAAGTTACTTATATATATATATTTTACTGTATCAACCTTCGCCTAGGAAAAGTTATTTCAGATTAAATAAGCTTGTAAGTTTCGTTAAAATATGATCATTGTTCTTTTACTTTTTTTCAGAGAAACAAAACACGACATTTTTTTTCTAAATACATTTTTACTAAATAAATTTTGAAAAACTACACTTCTACTGCGGACACACTACTACTGGGCATAGTATAACTGCATGCACGTTTGTAGGCTTTATACCGGTTAACACTTTCTAATTACTTGGATTACAGCCAATCATAGTGCAAACTATCTACACGTGACTGTACTCTGTTGCAGTTCATTTTAGCCTAATTATTTCCAATACTAGGGGTTCGAACAAACAATAAGAGGGAATCTTCAATAGCCGCGGCACTTGAAATTCTTTTAGGCACAATTAGTGTAAATTAATCTATAAGACCTTGTGCGTGGCCAAATACATCGATCGAAAGGATTTGACTTTCTGAGTCCAAAACTGTAATTAAATCTCAAATCTGTCAAGATATGGCAGAACTATGAGCAAAAAGTTTGTACTTGAGAACAAATTCAGAGACATTCTATCAACCGCGGCTAATAACTATAAATGCTCTTGAGATATGGGGAGACCATACAATAAAAAAAGCAAAATTTTAGGCTTAGGGGTTACTAGGCCTACAAATTATGGAAACAGAAGTAGGTTTCGAGGTAGTAAAAACTTTTCCTATACAAATATGATAGTCAATTACTGAGAAATGATTAAACGTTTCTGTACTATAAGGAACGACAACTGTAACTAAAGGATTTGGACTTTATTTCCGCCCTGGATAAGTCTAAGGTGTTGAGTTCACTTCAGGGGCGTTTTATTACAACAGACAACATTTAAGGATACCTTGTCATTCTGGCTATGATTTGAGTCAAGAATATTCATAATTACAACTTATTACTTAGGGTTATATGCATAATGTTAAAACGATCACCAAATCACGTGAAAACAACGTAAAATCAAGGTGGAACGACATGCATCTCAACTACAATTTGACATTGAATTTCAAACAATGACCCAAAACTCAAGTACTTTCGTATAGTTGATTATTCTTCTTTCTCAAAAAGTTTAGTGAGCGTTTCGAAAGCGCTCGTGTTTTTTGGTCTTTTTTATTTCATTCATTGCATCCGATTTTAAGAAGGGAATGTAACAGTTCTTTCTGACGAAAAATACTCATAAACGCAGATCATAAAGATGTGTTCAAATAATGGATACAGAATTTACAAGATGGGGATATCCTTTGTACGTATTGAACTTGGAAAACTTAGGAATATGGATCAACCAGAGGTACCAGGACCGTTTAGAAAGAGACTTGCAATAAGTCCTATCCCAGCTGCGGTAAGCAACAAATTGCGCTTTCTTGTAACAGGTGAGACCTCATGACAGCACAGGTCAGTGGCAAGGGCCGTCCACGTGTCTTAGGCAAAAGTATGTAACTTATTTAAGGAGGATCTCCATCTGGATAAGCGATACAAGTCACGTGTACACAAACTGATTCCACAACATATCTGTATAGCTCATGTAGCTGGAGAATGAAACGTGTTAACTTTGTCCATAAGTTTCCAAAACTGGTTAACAAATGCTTAGTTAGTAAGCTTGAAGTAATCTAGAAACTAGTTACCACTTTTATATCAGGGTTAGACATAAAAAGAAAAAAAATCAAAATACATTATGAACTTTTACCGCTCTTTTTTCTTTTCGTTGTGAAATTAATTCCTTTTGCTTCCTGTTACAACTATTTCTTATTTATTGTTACATTTAACCTTACCAATATAATTACATGTACCTCTAGAGAGTGGCGTAACTACAAAAACTGGACCCCCCCCCCCCTGCATAAAAAGTAATTGAATGGCTTACATGTATTCCCCTTGTCGGTAATTCTTAAATGTTTCAGCCCTTTCGCCCGTCCCCCCAAAAAAAATTGCGGGGGATGGGGGGAATACTTACGCCACCGCCTCTACTTTGCCACGTGAGTTTCACAGCCAGACAAACATACTTTAAGGATTGATATGACGTATGAGCTGCATATTCCGTTTCGCAGGGTTCTCAAGAATTCGATGGACGCCACCTATCCTAACTATGGACCGTTACCACTATTTCGAATCGAAATGTCGATCTTCTACGTTGTCTTCTTTATCGTTTTTCCGTTCTTCTTCGTCAACATATTTGTGGCCTTGATCATCATCACCTTTCAGGAACAAGGAGAGAAAGAGCTTGAAGAAGGAGAGATAGATAAAAATCAGGTATAGTAGCTGAAAAGTTTTTCCTGATAGCACACGTGTCAGGAAAACAAGAATAAGTAAATATTTAAATATTGACAGTGAATTCCATCACAAGTTAGAATCAGAAAAAAAATGCTCTTGGACCATCAGTTTGTTATGAGAATTCGCACAACCAACCTCTTGTGGTAGTTCACACAACTAGACACTGTTACGGTAGTTCACATAGCTAGCCTCTGTTACGATAGTTCACACAAGTAACTTCTGTTATGATGGTTCACACAACTAGCCTTGATAATGATAGTTAACTAGCCTCTGTTACGATAGTTCACACAAGTAACTTCTGTTATGATGGTTCACACAACTAGCCTTGATAATGATAGTTACATGGCCTTGGTAATAATAGTTGACTATCCTTGGTAATGATAGTTGACTAGCCTTGATAATGATAGTTAACCAGCCTTGGTAATGATAGTTAACTAGTCTTGATAATGATAGTTAACTAGCCTTGGTAATGATAGTTAACTAGCCTTGATAATGATAGTTGACTAGCCTTGATAATGATAGTTGACTAGCCTTGATGATGATAGTTGACTAGCCTTGATGATGATAGTTAACTAGCCTTGGTAATGATAGTTAACTACCCTTGATAATGATAGTTAACTAGCCTTGGTAATGATAGTTAACTACCCTTGATAATGATAGTTAACTAGCCTTGATAATGATAGTTAACTAGCCTTGATGATGATAGTTGACTAGCCTTGATGATGATAGTTAACTAGCCTTGGTAATGATAGTTAACTACCCTTGATAATGATAGTTAACTAGTCTTGGTAATGATAGTTAACTAGCCTTGATAATGATAGTTAACTAGCCTTGATAATAATAGTTAACTAGCCTTGGTAATGATAGTTAACTAGCCTTGGTAATGATAGTTAGCTAGCCTTGATAATGATATTTAACTAGCTTTGATAATGATAGTTGACTAGCCTTGGTAATGATAGTTAACTACCCTTGATAATGATAGTTAACTAGCCTTGGTAATGATAGTTAACTACCCTTGATAATGATAGTTAACTAGCCTTGATAATGATAGTTAACTAGCCTTGGTAATGATAGTTAACTAGCCTTGATGATGATATTTAACTAGCTTTGATAATGATAGTTGACTAGCCTTGGTAATGATAGTTAACTAGCCTTGGTAATGATAGTTAACTAGCCTTGATAATGATAGTTAACTAGCCTTGGTAATGATAGTTAGCTAGCCTTGATAATGATAGTTAACTAGCCTTGATAATGATAGTTAACTAGCCTTAATACTTGAGTCGTTATTGCTCTCTCATGCAAAGTTGAAGGAAGAGATGAGATTTTTGAAAACTTTACAGGAACGATAACCAAGTTACACCATAAATAGAACTAACAAGAAGTGGGACAACATAACGATAACCAAGTTACACCATAAATAGAACTAATAATAACTGGGACAACATAACGATAACCAAGTTACACCATAAATAGAACTAATAACAACTGGGACAACATAACGATAACCAAGTTACACCATAAATAGAACCAATAATAACTGGGACAACATAACGATAACCAAGTTACACCAAGTCACCTATTGGTTTAATGTTTTGATAAGCTACGACTAGCTACGTATTGGTTTAATGTTTTGATAAGCTACGTATTGGTTTAATGTTTTGATAAGCTACACCAAGTCACGTAATGGTTTAATGTTTTGATAAGCTACGTATTGGTTTAATGTTTTGATAAGCTACACCAAGTCACGTATTGGTTTAATGTTTTGATAAGCTACACCAAGTCACGTATTGGTTTAATGTTTTGATAAGCTACGACTAGCTACGTATTGGTTTAATGTTTTGATAAGCTACGTATTGGTTTAATGTTTTGATAAGCTACGTATTGGTTTAATGTTTTGATAAGCTACACCAAGTCACGTATTGGTTTAATGTTTTGATAAGCTACGACTAGCTACGTATTGGTTTAATGTTTTGATAAGCTACACCAAGTCACGTATTGGTTTAATGTTTTGATAAGCTACACCAAGTCACGTATTGGTTTAATGTTTTGATAAGCTACACCAAGTCACGTATTGGTTTAATGTTTTGATAAGCTACACCAAGTCACGTAATGGTTTAATGTTTTGATAAGCTACTCCAAGTCACGTATTGGTTTAATATTTTGATAAGCTACACCAAGTCACGTAATGGTTTAATGTTTTGATAAGCTACACCAAGTCACGTAATGGTTTAATGTTTTGATAAGCTACTCCAAGTCACGTTTTGGTTTAATGTTTTGATAAGCTACGACTAGCTACGTATTGGTTTAATGTTTTGATAAGCTACACCAAGTCACGTAATGGTTTAATGTTTTGATAAACTACGACTAGCTATGAATGTTTTTGTTGCATGTAATAACATTGACTAGAACAAACCTTTACTTAGCAAGTAACACATAAAACACAGATGTATATATCCAGTTGGATAATAGTGTTTAGTATTATGTAATACATATTAAAAACTATTATTGTATTCCTTCTTTTCAGAAATCCTGCATAGATTTTGCACTTCAAGCCAAACCATTACAAAGGTATATGCCTAAAAATAAAAGTGGCGCTAAATACAAAATCTGGTCTCTCGTAGTGTCTACGGTGTTCGAATATATCATAATGGTGCTCATTATGCTCAACACTATACTCCTCATGATGAAGGTAAGCTGATGAAGATGTTATCCAGTCTCTACAGAGAAAATTGTTTAAATTTTGTCTGGCTGTTAAAGCACAGAATATTATTAGACGTATTTAGTGAGTGTGTGCCTTAAAAGGGAACTTTTTTTTATAAATTTATTCTAGAAAGTTACTATATTTAGAAGAATAAGAACGATGTACATTCAAAATTCTTATCTTTTTATAAACATAGGACGGCTGTTTCTTACCAGGAAAAAATTATTTTAAAAAAAAACAACCTGTAACTTTAAAATTACACAGTTCGGAAAATTTTCTTCGGGAAGTTAAATTTTCACCTAAAATTCGACTAAAACAAGTAAGCGATCATTATAATTGTTCCTGGCTAGGCTGTAACCTCGTGGTTAGCGTGCTGAGCTGCGTATTGAAGGTTTAAAGTTCCAACCTGTTCTCTGTTCGTAACTCAGCTGTGAGCGCGTTATAAAAGTTACAGTCAATGTCGATATTCGGTTAGGAGTAGAATGTAGCTACCTTTCATCTGGTATACAGTTCAAAATTTAAGGATGGTTGTATCTAAACCTTAAGGTTTCTCACCTGGCTGTTTAGTCCGTGTATGTTGCGTAAGCTATCGTTCGGGTTGAAAATACCCAATACCAAAATATACGTTTCCTTGCTAGGCACAAACTCATTTTTATTTTACATTACTAACCCTAAACCAAAGTGGAATTTATGTGAAAATAAGTGTTTTACAACGGTTAACTTTCTCTTACTTTTTTGTTTTGTTCCATTTTTTTGTTAAAATATAAATGCCAAAATAGTTTTATTATTTATTTATTTACAAAAAGTACCAGTAGATGGCTCTCATATTAAATTTTTGAATTGATGGCTTGGTGAAAATATTTTCTTTTACATGGTAAAATACCCTATTGTTAATTAGTTAACAGTTAATTAATGTGTGTTGTGTTTTATTTTTATTGCATTTTATGTCACATCTAACATAAAAAGAAACTTGCATTAGAAGTTTTCTGTATATATATATATAAAAAGATTAAATACAATACGATTTTCTGTTACCACCGTTCCTAGATACCAAGTAGTTTAGGGTTACATTAGGTAGTTGTAGTCCCCAACTATTTCTAGGGTATAGTACGTGCATGTTTCTTGTATAGTGTACTTATAGTTGCTGTTTTTCGCTCATTGTATGAACAAGACGATAACGTACAGAGTTCGTTAGTTGATTGTTGGCACGTAATGTAGGATAACGTATGAGTAGGAGTAGGTATGAACGACTACTGATGCATGGGAAAGTTGGTTTTGAAATACGACAATTTATCTGTAATTAAAATATGTGGTTCATTACTTACCGTCGGCGTAGCACTACGAGGAATGTAAACAATGAAAACGACTAATTTGACCAGCGATGTTGTATTTCGCTGGGATTTTGTTAACATTTAAACCAATGAGTAATGACTTGTGTTCATTTAGTTGCTGTTTACAGCCACCTAAATTTCTGAAATTTTACAATATATATTTAAAGGAACAATAAGAACGTCTAACTTTTATCGTCAAAGTTCCCGAAAATATTATTTTTTGTATCTAAACTACGATAAAATATCTCAGCTATTAGTTGATTGCGTAATAGACAGGTGTTAGATTCTTTCAGATTCAGACATTCTCTTCACAAAGGTCTGATGTTGTATTCCACAATTACAACAGTTGATGATGATGTATTCCACAATTACAACAGTTGATGATGATGTATTCTACAATTACAACAGTTGATGATGATGTATTCCACAATTACAACAGTTGATGATGATGTATTCTACAATTACAACAGTTGATGATGATGTATTCTACAATTACAACAGTTTATGATGATGTATTCTACAATTACAACAGTTGATGATGTTGTATTC
>NW_013674334.1:3261-5739 GCF_000517525.1 Limulus polyphemus | reverse complement strand
TACAATTACAACAGTTGATGATGATGTATTCTACAATTACAACAGTTGATGATGATGTATTCCACAATTACAACAGTTGATGATGATGTATTCTACAATTACAACAGTTGATGATGATGTATTCTACAATTACAACAGTTGATGATGATGTATTCTACAATTACAACAGTTTATGATGATGTATTCTTCAATTACAACAGTTCCTAACAGTAAAATAACTCATTAACGAATGATAATTAATGATACTTACCTGTATCGGTACATACAGATACTTACCTGTATCAGTACATACAGATACTTACCTGTATCAGTACATACAGATACTTACCTGTATCGGTACATACAGATTCTTACCTGTATCGGTACATACAGATTCTTACCTGTATCAGTACATACAGATACTTACCTGTATCAGTATATACAGATACTTACCTGTATCAGTACATACAGATTCTTACCTGTATCAGTACATACAGATACTTACCTGTACCAGTACATACAGATACTTACCTGTATCAGTACATACATATACTTACCTGTATCGGTACATACACATTCTTACCTGTATCGGTACATACAGATACTTACCTGTATCAGTACATACAGATACTTACCTGTATCGGTACATACAGATACTTACCTGTTTAAGTACATACAGATACTTACCTGTATCAGTACATACACATTCTTACCTGTATCGGTACACACAGATATTTACCCGTATCAGTATATACAGATACTTACCTGTATCAGTATATACAGATACTTACCTGTATTAGTATATACAGATACTTACCTGTATCGGTACATACAGATACTTACCTGTATCGGTACATACAGATACTTACCTGTATCGGTGTATACAGATACTTACCTGTATCGGTACATACATATACTTACCTGTTTCGGTATATACAGATACTTACCTGTATCGGTACATACATATACTTACCTGTATCAGTATATACAGATACTTACCTGTATCAGTACATACATATACTTAGCTGTTTAAGTACTTGGTGCGACAAATTACAATATCAACATTGTCACTTTGTATCTGGTCTTACAGCTTGAAATGACAACCTAGAGGTATTTCCATGACACCATAGTGTTTAAGATCACGTGAACAGAACCTACAATAACATAATTAATCCGTTGCTAACAGTGTAATTAATAATTTAATTACGCTGCTTCAGTGCTACGCTTGACGGTGGAAATGTTGACCTCACCTGACGTTTCGGAACACTTCCAGCATGCCTTTAGGGGATCAGTAGAGGGTGATTGTCAAATCCAAATCTTGTTAGCTTTACAATAAATGTTTCCCGCATCTTATTAAGTGGTATTTTTTGTTGTTTCTGACTGTTTTTGTTGAATTAGTTGCTTACAAAGATATCCTGATGTTTATCCTTTCTTGAGTTATCCCTCCTTCTTCCCTAACGTCGACACAAGAAGTATTCATGTCTAATTTATAACAGTAATCATCATAGCTGTACTGTCCAATTACAGCTTTAATTCAGACACACTTCACTGGTTAATGTAACAAAACCTACACGTCATAGTGTCCACTATAATTATACCGTTAGAAATCACAATATAATTCACTGGTAGGTCATAGTGTCAACTATAATTATACTATTAGAAATCACAATATAATTAACTGGTAGGTCATAGTGTCCACTATAATTATACCATTAGAAATCACAATATAATTCACTGGTACGTCATAGTGTCCACTGTAATTATACCGTTAGAAATCATAAGATAATTCACTGGTACGTCATAGTGTCCACTATAATTATACCGTTAGAAATCACAATATAATTCACTGGTACGTCATAGTGTCCACTATAATTATACCGTTAGAAATCACAATATAATACACTGGTACGTGTTAGTGTCCACTATAATACATTGTTCTGGTTCATCATACTTTATGTTATAATAAACCATAAAACTAACATCAGCACCAACAGTAATAATTTGTAAAGTGCATTGAAATAAATACTAATTTCAATATCAGAAGCGTTATTAATCACCACTTAGTTTCCATATCCAAAGCGTTATTAATCACCACTTAGTTTCCATATCCGAAGCGTTATTAATCACCACTTAGTTTCCATATCCGAAGCGTTATTAAGCACTACTTAGTTTCCATATCCAAAGCGTTATTAATCACCACTTAGTTTCCATATCCAAAGCGTTATTAATCACCACTTAGTTTCCATATCAGAAACGTTATTAATCACCACTTAGTTTCAATATCAGAAGCGTTATTAATCACCACTTAGTTTCCATATCAGAAGCGTTATTAATCACCACTTAGTTTCCATATCAGAAGCGTTATTAAGCACCACTTAGTTTCCATATCCGAAGCGTTATTAATCACCACTTAGTTTCAATATCAGAAGCGTTATTAATCACCACTTAGTTTCCACATCCGAAGCGTTATTAATCACCACTTAGTTTCCATATCCGAAG
>NW_013674334.1:0-3187 GCF_000517525.1 Limulus polyphemus | reverse complement strand
CGTTATTAATCACCACTTAGTTTCCATATCCAGAAGCGTTATTAATCACCACTTAGTTTCCATATCCAAAGCGTTATTAATCACCACTTAGTTTCCATATCAGAAGCGTTATTAATCACCACTTAGTTTCCATATCAGAAGCGTTATTAATCACCACTTAGTTTCCATATCAGAAGCGTTATTAAGCACCACTTAGTTTCCATATCAGAAGCGTTATTAAGCACCACTTAGTTTCCATATCAGAAGCGTTATTAATCACCACTTAGTTTCCATATCAGAAGCGTTATTAATCACCACTTAGTTTCCATATCCAATGCGTTATTAATCACCACTTAGTTTCCATATCCAATGCGTTATTAAGCACTACTTAGTTTCCGAATCCAAAGCGTTATTAATCATTATTTAGTTTCGGTAACATAATCCCCGCTAAACACTTAGATATGTTTCATTGTCACCCAGGAAACAATAATCATTGTTCACCATTAACTCTATCGTTTAATTGTAGTTATGACCACTGTAGAAACACACGTAACAATGATCGCTGTAATTGTTAAACATATGGTTGCTAGGTGCACGAATAACAGAGACAAGTGTTACATGATACCAAAGAATTAAGTTAACGTAAGCACAACTATATAAACATTTCTGTAAAACTAACCTTTCAGCGAAGACGTTTTTATCAGTTAAAGTAGACACAAAAAATCCTTACTTGTGTTTTAAGTTATCTTTTTTTAAATGAGAACGTTCTTACAACACCCTTAATGTTTCGCGATGTTGTTTTACAATATTTGCTGTCTACTTTATGTCTAGTTTCACAATCAGAGTGATCTCTTCAAGAAAACTCTGCACTACATGAACGCTGCTTTCACTGCGCTCTTTACTCTAGAGTGTATCCTGAAGCTAGCTGCTTTTGGAGTCAGGGTAAGGAGAGAACCTAGTCAAGTTAGCTAACACTCGTCTGAATGGCGCCCTCTTGTGAAACACCCATAATATACGATAGTCCTTGCTGTTTTTGAGTCCGAAACATTTTGTCTCGAAAACAAAAAACATAAAACCCGATCTTGGGTCGTGTAAGTCGAATTGAGCCGCGTGTCATGAAAATATAAATAATTCTGAATGTTTTGATTCAGTATATTTTGGGTGCCATTCAAGAGAGTTTGTCTTTCTTGACCACCTCTAGCTTAAACACAATATTTATTTTAATTTGTCTTTCTTGACCACTTCTAGCTTAAGAACCAGTTTTATTTTAGTTTGTCTTTCTTGACCATCCCCTAGCTTAAAAACAAGTTTTTATTTTAGTTTGTCGTTCTTGACCACCTCTAGTTTAAGAACAAGTTTTATTTTAGTTTGTCGTTCTTGACCACCTCTAGTTTAAGAACAAGTTTTTTTTGTTTGTCTTTCTTGACCACCTCTAGTTTAAGAATAATTTTTTTTAGTTGTCGTTCTTGACCACCTCTAGTTTAAGAACAAGTTTTACTATGTTGAAGAACTGAAGTGGCCTGTGTAAGTTTATTTTACTTTAGCCTGAATTCAGTAGCATAGCATATCTATTATTCATGAACTGACTTTTCTCATCTTTAAACAAACATTAGTTAGCTTGGTTTGCTGCATGTGACTTGTTTCAATAAAACTGAATGTTAGCCAGGTTTTTGTTTGTGTCGCTGAATTTTGTACTTCAGCAGTTTATCGACTCGAATCTTTAGTCTTAGTCTTGTCAAAGTTCCGATGCGTGCTGTGATACGTTTAACTACACAGTTTAAAAAAGGCTTAACATTCATCTAGCTGAAAACCCAGGTAGCCTCGAGATGCCTAGAGTTCAACCACATCACGTTGAACGTTGTAAAGTAATTTAATACATACGTTTTATTCCATGTTATCAGAAGAAGAAATGAAACAACGAACGAATATTTTTAATTAATCGGGGTCAAACTAGTTTACCAACCAATATTTATTTTGCATGATCTTATTTAATATAGCACCTCCAAACACTAAACGACCACATAAGCTGATGTGTTTAATATATCTGAAGAGAACGGACATGCTTCCTCATTTATTAACCCTGACACGATAAGCACACACATTGCATGGTTTTATCCTATACGTTTATGCATTATGCTTGCAAGGATTTTTTTTTTTTTTATAGTTAGCTGCATAGTCGTGGCTGATTTAATAACTTTTCTTACTTTGCTAAAAAATGGTTTGTTTCTTCTTATTATTAAATGTTATGAAACAGTTGTTCGTTCGTATTCAGTAGTTGAACATTGCGAATATTGAGATTTTTAAAACTGTGACACTTGAAAGGTTTCGTGAATTTAAGTTGTTTTCCTCGAACAAAATAGGAATCGTTTCAATATAATTCAAGCAATACCTCATCAGTCAACATTTCGAAAACACTCCTCAGTCAACATTTCGAACAAATATTGCTTTTTTTTTCATAATTAATCAAAAAGTTGATATTAATAATATGTCTTTCTCTAGTATACAAACATACATAAACATAAATTTTTAGATTAATTAACATTGTGTTTTTTATATTACTTGAATTTATTATTTGTTACCTTCAGTAAGCCTAAAAAAATATGGTTCTGGTTAATATTCCAACCGTCCTCTTATTTTCATTTCGGTTTTTCTCTCTCCTGCTCTTCCTCACACCACACCGAGTGTAGAACCACAAAGCAACCATTTTGTACCTAGATATCTTAAGCTACATGAACGTGGCCTTCACTGCTTTCTTCCTTATAGAATGTATTCTCAAGCTAGTGGCGTTTGGATGCAAGGTTTGGTGATTTTCTATGTTTTACTTATGTTATTTTAAACAAATTTCCAAAGTCACACGAGTGTCAGCTACTCTCCACACCTCGGGAACAAACTGTCAATTATATCTATCTAATCACGCTGGTATCCAGGCTATGTGAATGTGCTACTGTTTTAGTAACGTATAGGATAGTTTTCGTTTGTTTTTTTTGACACCATGTTTTGTTGTAAAGATGAAACGAGAATAATAAGTTTGTACAACTTTCTTTAACGTTCTCAGTAGTGAATGAACAAATACGTTTATACCCATATTTGGACAATCATTTCTTAGGGTGCAAGATATACTGAAATAATAACTGTGAAACAAGGTGTCGTTTTGGTGCAAGATATACTGAAATAATAACTGTGAAACAAGGTGTCGTTAGGGTGCAAG
>NW_013674333.1:27661-28983 GCF_000517525.1 Limulus polyphemus | reverse complement strand
GAGGTCAGGGTTGTTACTAATAACGATACTAGAGTGTAGATAACTTGTGTAATGAGGTAAGGGTTGTTACTAATAACGATACTAGAGTGTAGATAACTTGTGTAATGAGGTCAAGGTTATTACTAATAACGATACTAGAGTGTAGATAACTTGTGTAATAAGGTCAAGGTTGTCACTAATAACGATACTAGAGTGTAGATAACTTGTGTAATGAGGTCAGGGTTGTTACTAATAACAATACTAGAGTGTAGATAACTTGTGTAATGAGGTCAAGGTTGTTATTAATAACGATACTAGAGTGTAGATAACTTGTGTAATGAGGTCAATGTTGGTACTAATAACGATACTAGAGTGTAGATAACTTGTGTAATGAGGTGAAGGTTGTTATTAATAACGATACTAGAGTGTACATAACTTGTGTAATAAGGTGAAGGTCGTTATTAATAACGATACTAGAGTGTACATAACTTGTATAATGAGGTCAGGGTTGTTACTAATAACGATACTATAGTGTAGATAACTTGTGTAATGAGGTCAAGGTTATTACTAATAACGATACTAGAGTGTACATAACTTGTGTGATGAGGTCAAGGTTGTTATTAATAACGATACTAGAGTGTACATAACTTGTGTGATAAGGTCAAGGTTGTTACTAATAACGATACTAGAGTGTACATAACGTGTGTAATGAGGTCAAGGTTGTTACTAATAACGATAATAGAGTGTAGATAACTCGTGTAATGAGGTCAAGGTCGTTATTAATAACGATACTAGAGTGTAGATAACTTGTGTAATGAGGTGAAGGTCGTTATTAATAACGATACTAGAGTGTAGATAACTTGTGTAATGAGGTCAAGGTTGTTACTAATAACGATACTAGAGTGTATATAACTTGTGTAATGAGGTCAAGGTTGTTACTAATAACGATACTAGAGTGTATATAACTTGTGTAATGAGGTCAAGGTTGTTACTAATAACGATACTAGAGTATAGATAACTTGTGTAATGAGGTCAGGGTTGTTACTAATAACGATACTAGAGTGTAGATAACTTGTGTAATGAGGTCCAGGTTGTTACTAATAACGATACTAGAGTGTAGATAACTTGTGTAATGAGGTTAGGGTTGTTACTAATAACGAAACTAATGTGTAGATAACTTGTGTAATAAGGTCAGGGTTGCTACTAATAACGATACTAGAGTGTAGATAACTTGTGTAATGAGGTCAAGGTTGTTACTAATAACGATACTAGAGTGTAGATAACTTGTGTAATGAGGTGAAGGTTGTTACTAATAACGATACTAGAGTGTAGATAACTTGTGT
>NW_013674333.1:25047-27283 GCF_000517525.1 Limulus polyphemus | reverse complement strand
ACTAGTTGGATCTGTGGGATGGTTTTCAGGGTGAGGGTTCTGGTGATGGGCACCACTTAAACAGACTAGGTAGAATGGTGTTTGACTAGTTGGATCTGTGGGATGGTTTTCAGGGTGAGGGTTCTGGAGATGGGCACCACTTAAACAGACTAGGTAGAATGGTGTTTGACTAGTTGGATCTGTGGGATGGTTTTCAGGGTGAGGGTTCTGGAGATGGGCACCACTTAAACAGAAGGGTGTTTGGAGAAGATCTAAAGATATTTATTAAACACACATAAAAGTATATTTCCATACTGGTGAGAATACTTTGGAGATTGTGAATAAAAAAAAAACTAGGATAACGAGGAGACTATAAAAATAACTTTAGGACACGACCACTTAAATAATAGTTTTAAAGGTAAGTCTTAGATTTTAGAAATAACGCTAACAGATTCAAGAGTAAGTCTAAGTCACATTATTCTAATATCAGGAACAAAGCTGATTATTTCAGGCTCCGAGTTCAAATAAAAGATTATGATCTAATGGAAATTACTGAAACTTGGTTAAACTTGGAGTTACTAGTAAATTCTGGGTTATAAGTTACTTAATAGTCACTTTTTAAAACAGGATATTGGTCGACTTTTTATAAAAGGGATAAAATGGATCCTATTGAGATTTATGACAAAAATGTTAATCAAAAGGTATTTAATTAGTAATTGTTATAGACTACCTGGTGAAAAATATTATGTGTAATAAGGTCAAGGTTGTTACTAATAACGATACTAGAGTGTACATAACTTATGTAATGAGGTCAAGGTTATTACTAATAACGATACTAGAGTGTAGATAACTTGTGTAATAAGGTCAAGGTTGTTACTAATAACGATACTAGAGTGTAGATAACTTGTGTAATGAGGTCAGGTTGTTACTAATAACGATACTAGGGTGTAGATAACTTGTGTAATGTGTAGATAACTTGTGGAGGTCAGGGTTGTTACTAATAACGATACTAGAGTGTAGATAACTTGTGTAATGAGGTAAGGGTTGTTACTAATAACGATACTAGAGTGTAGATAACTTGTGTAATGAGGTCAAGGTTATTACTAATAACGATACTAGATTACTAATAACGATACTAGAGTGTAGATAACTTGTGTAATAAGGTCAAGGTTATTACTAATAACGATACTAGAGTGTAGATAACTTGTGTAATAAGGTCAGGGTTGTTACTAATAACTGATTATCTGTTTTTAAAAGCAACAAAATATATTTTAGTTGGTAATGATAATAATAATAGAAAATAATTTTGAGGGAAAGTAGATGCCACTAGATGGCGAAACAATAGTTCTAAGTTACTAAATTCCGTCTTAAGCTAACGAAAGTGATTACAGCATTAAAATGTTAAGATATTTGAAATATGCTACAACTAGATAGATAGATAATGGTTGAAGTTTTTTAGGAATTACAACAAACCGCCATTCCGGAGGAAGAAGAGACGACCGAGACTCCCCTCGATATGTCTTGGCCTGACACCTGGCGGAAAAGATTAAACTACATCCTCTTAGGTCCAATTATTATTCCATTATGGTTGACCCTACCGGATGTCCGTAAAGAGGTATTTACTGTAAAATATTACAATATGACAAACACTGGTCAGTTTATTTATATCACTAATAATCCAGTTAAATTTTACTACACAGAACTCAACAAAATCTTTGAAAGACCACAGAAGATCTCAGTCCTCCAATACACAGAAGATCTCTGTCCTCCAATACACAGAAGATCTCTGTCCGCCAATACACAGAAGACCTCTGTCCGCCAGTACACAGAAGACCTCTGTCTGCCAGTACACAGAAGATCTCTGTCCTCCAATACACAGAAGATCTCTGTCCGCCAGTACACAGAAGATCTCATTATTCCAATACACAGAAGATATCTGTCCTCCAATACACAGAAGATCTCGGTCCTCCAATACACAGAAGATCTCATTCTTCCAATACACAGAAGATCTTTATCCTCCAATATACAGAATATCTCTATCCTCCAATACACAGAATATCTCTATCCTCCAATACACAGAAGATCTCATTCCTCCAATACACAGAAGATCTCATTCTTCCAATACACAGAAGATCTCAGTCCTCCAATACACAGAAGATCGCATTATTCCAATACACAGAAGATCTCTGTCCTCCAATACACAGAAGATCTCTGTCCACCAATACACAGAAGATCTCTGTCCTCCAATACACAGAAG
>NW_013674333.1:19935-24309 GCF_000517525.1 Limulus polyphemus | reverse complement strand
GATCTCATTCCTCCAATACACAGAAGATCTCAGTCCTCCAATACACAGAAGATCTCATTCTTCCAATACACAGAAGATCTCTATCCTCCAATACACAGAAGATCTCTGTCCTCCAATACACAGAAGATCTCAGTCCTCCAATACACAGAAGATCTCTATCCTCCAATACACAGAAGATTTCATTCTTCCAATACACAGAAGATCTTTGTCCTCCAATACACAGAAGATCTCACTCTTCCAATACACAGAAGATCTTTGTCCTCCAATACACAGAAGATCTCAGTCCTCCAATACACAGAAGATCCCAGTCCTCCAATACATTTTTTTCAACGTAATATTTTCTATTCTAATTGCAGTCAACGAAAGAGAAAATAACATTACAGAAAAAATTCAAGTTCTTTGAACTTTAAGTAACGTTTGATCCCGAACGTTAATGACATATTCTAGATATTTGTTAAGCACTTTATAATAATTACAATAATAATACGTGTTAATTAGAGCTAAACATAGAAAATCATGAGATATATTTTAAGTTCGAATTCATTTAACTGAAAGAAAATTTCACGCCTCTAACAATTGTCTGAATCTTCAGAGGATTTTAGTTACCAATCGTCAGATAGATAATATTCCTCAAAAGAGATCTTTCGACATCTCATGTCGAAATGGTCCTAGTTTAGAAACCCGAAAGAATAAAACGTGTTCGTTTTGACCGGTGTAGTTTATTACTATTCGTGCATCTTACAACTTTTTTACTTCAATGACATCATAAGTTGACAAACAACAGTTAATAAGTATAATGAAGTAATTTATTTTGGAGGTAACATATTACGTGTTCCAAAATAACTTTGGCCTCTCTTATAACCCCTGAAGAAGAAGACCAACGTTCTTTCGAAACATGTAGTATGTTCCCCCCCCCCAAAATAAATCACTTTTTTATGTTTATAAATCGTTGTTTATCGATTTAATATTGCATTAGCATAATGTGTTTCATTACTAAAGCACTTGAAAGTTAAAGAAATCGTGGCTGTTTTATTCTTTCCTTAGACAAAGCGACGTTGGTTCGCCATCTCGTTTATCGGTAGCATTTGCTGGATAGCTTTTTTCTCGTACCTGATGGTTTGGTGGGCTTCTCTGACTGGTCAAACTGCAGGGATACCGAACGAGGTACGATATGGTGTCTTGCCTTAAAAACAAAACAAAAAACTTTAGATTTAATTTCTGGAAAGTCTTTATTATTTATTTTATTACGCACAAAAAATATCATAGTACATCTATAAAACACTCCAAAGAACTCTTAACAAAACTGGAGATTTGTGGACTTCAACATATCTACCCCAATTGGTGACGTGTTTTTTGTTTGTTTGTTAAATTTCGTCCAAAGTAACATGACGGCTACCAGCGCTCGAATAGCTTTGTTTTGAAGTGATAGACTAGAGGGAAGGCAGCTAATCAACACCACCCACTGCCAAGTCTAATCGAGTAGTGGGATTGACCATCACATCACAACGCCATCAGGCCATGCTAGGCCCCATTATTTTGTTAGCTTGATTTTACCACATGGTTTAATGATCCAGTTTCAATTACTAGCAAAGTTATCGTCTAATTGTTGTTGTTTTTTTCTAGATAAGTTAACTACTCTTGATAAATTGACAGGCCAGCAGATCCAGTTTCTTTACCAAAGACATAATTAACCATACACACAAACACATATAACAAACCTCGGCTAGGCCCTTACAATCCACTGTGTGGAGCATGCGTAAAATGTTACTATTATGTTACTGTTTAATTCGGGGGTATTTAAGTTAGTTTCGTGAAAATTGCAATTAATATATGGTTATGGTGAGTATTTTACACACACACACACACACACATATATACCTATAAACGGAACTGTAACAGCTATAATGTGAAGGTTATGGTGAGTATTTCACACACACATATACCTATAAACGGAACTGTAACAGCTATAATGTGAAGGTTATGGTGAGTATTTCACACACACATATACCTATAAACGGAACTGTAACAGCTATAATGTGAAGGTTATGGTGAGTATTTCACACACACATACCTATAAACGGAACTGTAACAGCTATAATGTGAAGGTTATGGTGAGTATTTCACACACATACCTATAAACGGAACTGTAACAGCTATAATGTGAAGGTTATGGTGAGTATTTCACACACACATACCTATAAACGGAACTGTAACAGCTATAATGTGAAGGTTATGGTGAGTATTTCACACACACATACCTATAAACGGAACTGTAACAGCTATAATGTGAATCAGTACAAAGTAGTAAAGAGAACATAATAATACGAAATTCACACGTTGACAAGACAAACAGAAGTGAAAATACATATCAATTATAACAGTAAAAGACATAATGTTTTGTTGCGAATTAGTTTTAGGCCTGGCTTTGTTAATTTGTGTGTTGTGTGCGCTCATTGTAGGTCAAATATTACATACATGGCTACGAACTTAATACACGTATAATACCTATATATTGTTACATGACGCAAATTCTTTCCTCAACTTAATGCATTTTCATTGTTCTGTAACAATCTGTTGCTACGCTCTTATAATTTGGTGTCATGTTTCGACATGTCTGTTGCCATTGGTAATAGACAGCAAGCATGCGCAGTGAAACATTTCTACCAAAAATGATTAATAATCGTATTCAGCTTTAAAATGATAAAATATTCTACTGATTGCTTTGCGTTATATGAACAGAACTGAGTTATTGTAGAACATATCTTTCAGAATTATTACATTTCACTGCGCATGCCTAAAGAAAGTAGTAATAGAAGTGATATTATTTTTTACTTTGGTGATATTTTATTACGGTTCCCTGCCCTAACAAAGAACTTTTTTTTTCTGTTGCGTCTGATTAGTTGTGATGTTCTAAGTTGTTTGTGATGTCCTTGCTATATTAAACTTTGGTTCATTTAAGAAGAACAGTTGTATCAATCACTCTCAATTAATTAACATTATTACGAATGTTCGGAGCTGGAAAACATGGTTCGAATCCGTGCAATACCACAAAATATCCTCTGTACTTTAAGATGAGGGTGTGTTATAAGTGTGACAGTAAATACTTCGATGGTGGGTGGTAATGTGCTGTTAACCGGCAGTTTTCCCTCTGGTCATCGGTTCAAAATTAGGGACGGTGACAGCTAGTCTTAGTAACTTTGCTATAAATACTAAAATTCAAATATAAAAATACCAATTAATGTAAATTTACTGGAAATAGGTGACTAGGCCTATATTACAAAAACGCTATTGGCTGTATAGATACAATTAGATCACGGTTAAAGAACGTAGGATTTATTTATTTGTACTTAATATTTATCAAACAGACTGTATATTATTTCATGTTCAACACAGTAAACTTTAAATTAGCTGTTTTGTTATTGAGCACAGATCCATACTATGGGCTATCTGTGCTGTGCTCACCAATGGTATCGAAACCCGGTTTTTAAAGTTAATGTACGCTTCCGAAAATTCATGATTTAATGAATGAATAACTAATAAAATCGTATTTCTCGTATATATACTAACCATTGTCGTAATTTTGGTATTAATATCGTAATGAGTACACACAAATCATACTGGCTGGTATCACTGTTTGATTGGTTACTTATTTAACTTGTTTCATTGAGAAAATAAAATGTATATTTATTAGGTTATGGGTTTGACATTTCTGGCTGCCGGTACAAGTATCCCCGATTTAATTACCAGCGTATTGGTAGCCCGTAAAGGATTTGGAGATATGGCGGTATCCAGTTCTATTGGAAGTAATATATTTGATGTAGCTATGGGGTAAGTAATCAAGATTAATCAAATACAAGAAATTTTTAATAAACACACGATAAATAAAGTTATTACTCGTGTATATTTTAAAATCGTTAAAATAGTAAAAAAATATGGCCGTACATAAAAAAAAAATGTGTTTAGGTTTCAGCAAATCAACAGTAAACGATCAGTTTTTACTTTTTTTTAAGTTGCATGATATTATATTTATTAAATAAACAAATATATTTTACTTATATTTAGGATTGTTTTTATTCCTCGTGGTGGCGTTTCATCTGAACACGTTCTTGTATTTTATTATCTGTTTATGAAAAGAAAATGCTATACGCTGAAATAACAACAGTACATAGTAAAACTTTTGTTTATTTTATTCACAACGTTTTAAAAACGTTTACCTGGTATCATCAGGTAGGATACAAGAACTGAGGCTAACCGACAATTCTGATGATGTCAGGTAAACCTGGTGAATAAAATAAACAAAAGTTTTACTATGTACAACCGATAAAAACCTGTATGAACTTTAAATAACATGCGTATTTCTAATATTTAATTCAT
>NW_013674333.1:17454-19568 GCF_000517525.1 Limulus polyphemus | reverse complement strand
AAGGTTAAACGGAACGTAAACGAAACGTAACGTAACGGTAACCGTAACCGTAACTAACTATTGAGTAGTAGTACGTACGTAACGTAACGTAACGTAAGTAAATAAAATAAACAAAAGTTTTACTATGTACAACCGATAAAAACCTGTATGAACTTTAAATAACATGCGTATTTCTAATATTTAATTCATGTGCTTGATATGTTCCCAATTAAGCTACCATAAATAACTTGTGCGAGTTCAATATTAAATGTTTGATTATTAAATTCTATTATCAGGTTTAATTTTCTCTCTCTTTCTCATATTTATTAAATGCAGAATTCAATTATGAACAAATTATACAGGTGGGATCATACGGAAGTCAGGCGGTATATTTTAAAAACACTTCGAGTTGTACGTATAGGTACCACTGAGCTCTCTTACTCCAAACACTTTAGCTTCCCAGACCACAACGGAATCAACCATACGAATGTCCTTGTCTTAAAACATGCCCTAAACGCTTAGAACACAGACTTGTATTTAAATTAAATTGTCTGTCATCCCATGCGATAAACCGTGATTCTTTTTCAAGTTATTAAAACTTTTTTCTGGCCATATTATAATATATGGTCTGCTTTTGTATCTCGCATGATAACGCCGTTTATATTTCAATATGATCTTTTATTGCAGTCTCCCACTGCCATGGTTTCTAGCAACCATGTTATTTGGACCTGTGCAAGTCAACAGCGCCGGAATGGCTTGTTCTATTCTTCTCTTATTTCTGATGTTAATCTTCGTCATCGCTTCCATTGCCTGCTTCAAGTGGCGGATGAATACTAAATTAGCTGGGGTTATGTTCATTCTGTACTTTGTATTTATAACACTGAGCTTGCTGTTGGAGTATGAAATCATTAGATGTAATGCTATATTGAAACCGTTTACAGGCTAGTGAAAAGTAATGCCGAAAAGAAAGCTGATGAGAAACGCATTATTTTGTTTATTTATTTTGAAATGATTCAGTTGTATCACCCCTCCCGCCTTTTTTATATTGTTCATACTGTTTGAAGGCACAGTGTGAGATATGGAGTTAAACCTTATGTGTTAAATTATCGCAACGATTTAGAATCCTGTAATCGAAAATGTAAAATAAATAGACATAACTATGTAGTATTAATATGAAAGAATCTGTAAATCGTTTGTTGTTGTTTTACATATTTCTTGCGCATGTATGTTAGGCTTAACTGTTATCTTGAATTTTTCGCGTACGCAATTGAGTACTGCCTTCATAGAAGACCTAAGAATGCAGTTAGCTGTTTCTAGTAGTGAAATATTGCCTGGATGAAAATTTAGAAAAGTATAACACAGGTTTTCCAAAGTACAAACTCAAAATTTATAGCCGTTTTCAAGACTTACTTCACCCTTACGTACTGATAAAAGTATCTATATGAATTATATACAATTGAAATGTTTGTGAAACATGCACCAGTACTGTAATTATCAGAGCATAACATTCTACTATGTGACGTAACAAGAAAAAGGGTTTACTTAGTAGCAAACACATACTGCTTTTATAATAGAATCATTATATTACAGTTACAAAATATACGTTCTATTAGATTAAGTTGTTTAATGAAAACTGTAACACAATTGCTTGAATATATGTATATGTAACAGTGAATTGTGAGTAATATGTGTTTAAAGAAGGCGTATTTGAGCAACGTTCATGATCGACATAACTTATGACGTCATTAGATTGTGATGATTCATATCTAAATATCATTAGTTGAGGTTCTTTGTTGACTTAAAATTGATAGCCAAAGTTTATAGCCTATTTAATTTAAACTTTACTTTGAGAATGAAATCTCACAAACGCTCTGGACATGAATAAGTTCACGAACATTTGATAGAGGGCTTTCAGCTACAAACCCATTAAAACTTATAATTATTGTCTTTTGTTTTAATGATGTATTTTAACACAGTCTTTTGTTTGAATGATGTATTTTAACACAGTCTTTTGTTTGAATGGTGTATTTTAACACAGTCTTGTTTGAATGATGTATTTTAACACAGTCTTTTGTTTGAATGATGTATTTTAACACAGTCTTTTGTGAATGATGTATTTTAACACAGTCTTGTTT
>NW_013674333.1:4542-16645 GCF_000517525.1 Limulus polyphemus | reverse complement strand
GTTTTACTTATTTATTTTTAGAAAGTCTTTTGTTTGAATGATGTATTTTAACAGTCTTTTGTTTTAATGATGTATTTTAACATATTCTTTTGTTTTAATGATGTATTTTAACACAGTCTTTTGTTTGAATGATGTATTTTAACACATTCTTTTGTTTGAATGGTGTATTTTAACACAGTCTTGTTTGAATGATGTATTTTAACACAGTCTTGTTTGAATGATGTATTTTAACACAGTCTTGTTTGAATGATGTATTTTAACACAAGTCTTTTGTTTGAATGATGTATTTTAACACAGTCTTTTGTTTGAATGATGTATTTTAACACAGTCTTTTGTTTGAATGGTGTATTTTAACACAGTCTTGTTTGAATGATGTATTTTAACACAGTCTTGTTTGAATGATGTATTTTAACACAGTATTTTGTTTTAATGACGTATTTTAACACAGTCTTCTGTTTTAATGATGTATTTTAACACAGTCTTTTGTTTTACTTATTTATTTTTAGAAAGTCTTTTGTTTGAATGATGTATTTTAACAGTCTTTTGTTTTAATGATGTATTTTAACATATTCTTTTGTTTGAATGATGTATTTTTATTTGAGTAAAAGTTAAAATTCTAATCAGTTGATCGTGTATCATTTCAGGTGTCAGTAAATTGTAATGTTTTAGTAAATCAGAATGATTACTATCTTAATAAATAAAATAGGAATGTAAATATAGTCCTAAGTTTGGAAACTGAACGCGCGATTAACATTGATAATGAAAAAGAAAATTTAAAAAACAACTTGAGAGTTTTTGTATGTTGTTGAGAGTTAATTTGTTAAAAACTTGTATATTGTCCATTTATTTAAAAAGTCTAAAACCGAAATACGTAAGCATGAGTATTTTGAATATGTTACATTGCATTCTTATTTTGAAGCTCTATAAATTCATCAAGTAGCTGCGCGTTTCGATAATGAAAAATTCAAACATAATACTACGATTTAAAATTTTTGAAGGCTTTAGGAACTTTTAGAATTTCTGCTATTAACGATCATGTGAGCCAATTATGAGTCTAATTTCGTTTGTTTTAATGATAGTTTTAAATAGGACCTGTACTTAAATGTAGCACCAGTAAAAATGATAAAACCGTATAAATCACAATAAAAGCTTAAATTTGAAGCTATTGTTTAAATTAGTTACTTTTGTATTATCAAGAATATTGAATATTGTATTAGTAAGAATATTGAGGGGTAAAAATAATACAGACGTTACTAAAGCTACATTTTGAAAATTAAATAATTTTCATTTATAAACAATGATAATAGGTAGGCAAACAACGAGTGAATTAGTATGATACAGCTCTTTTTAATAAGAGCTCAGATCTTTAGCGAGCATTGATTCGTGTGAACTGAATATTTTTCTCCTTATATTCCGCCTATCTCCGGTCTTTGTAGTAACGCCTGAATGTTTGGAAACGAGTCAAACCGGAACAAGTAGCCTAAATGCATTGTGGGCGAAATAGCGTAAAAACGAACATAACTTTACGTCTTCCCATATCTTGTTAGTAAAACTATCTTTGTTGTCTAATATACACTTGACAGCCATTGTTGTCCGCTTATCGTTGAAATTAAATCAGTATTTTTCTTTCATCTACTGAACATATTCGTCAACATCCATTTTGTAAACAATAATACCGGAAATGGACACCGGATATTATGATTGCGCAAAATCTACAGTTCTGTGGTTTTCATTGGTCACCTGTTAAAGAAAGCAGCTGACTCGTATTTTTTTTTTTTTTTTTCCCCTTATGCGCATTCAAGCCATCGTAAATCGATCGTAGTGATATAGAGGGCGCTGCGTTATTCGTGAATTGGTTCTTAGGGGGAATCTATTTGGAATGTCGTGAACGTAAGCTACTAATCAGTTGCATTCGGTAACCCAGACAGTTTTGCATTTGTAATATAACATTTAAATTTAATGATAATTTGGAAAATATCTTTATCCATATATCCAACTTAATGTGCCATGTTGTTTGTAAATATGCAATACAAAATATATAGCCCGTTAGATTCCTTTCTCATGTCTTGAGTTTTGAAAGTAAATATAAGGCACTGTAAAAAACAATAATTTATCGAATAGGCCAGATGTATTAGGCTAACGTAGTTGTGTGCTATACGAGTACTTAAGTCGAATTTATAGAAACTGCAAGCCATTTTGTTATTCTCTAGTAGAAAGCACACTTGCAGAACAAATGTTTGCACAAATCACGTACTTAGATATTCTATATATTAGTTGAGTGTGCAAATTAGCATTTGTTCTTGTTCAGCTGACGTCACTTTAGAGATATAGGTAAAGTAAAATATATGGACTTTCTAGAGTACTTGTAGGATCTGTAAATTATACTGTCTTTGTCTAGTAGATGTCACATTAGAGTAACATTTACACTTTAAACTACGCCATTTTAAATTCCTGCTGAATATTTCTTAATCACTTCGTTAATACCCACATCTGTATCTATCTTTGTGTATTAGGTTTATCCCATACGATGTAAATATTGATAATTATTCACATCAGATAGTTTTGTGCAGAGTATTTATTGAACTGTGTTAGAATTATTGATACATAACTATTATCACAGATTTAAAAATTTGTTTTTACAGGTGTAGATACTATTCTTTTGGTAGAAAATTAATATGCATATTATCTATACACTTGTTGATATTTGTTACAGTATTATAGTTGTGAATATTTCTGTAAATAAGAAATGAAAAGTATTTTTCGTTTCTTCGTCAAAGAAATGATGTTGTGATAAATATTAGACCGTGAAACGATAGCTTTAATTAATCAATCTGTGGATTGTGTATTACATTAAAATAAACTTCAAATACGTTTTCAAAATATGACAGGTAGAAGTTATTTTTATGTTCTAACACATTTACTTGAAGGATGTCACATCAAATTTTAATTAACACGAAATAAATAATTTATGCGAATAAGGGGGCCAAGTTAATAAATCCGAGATCGGTGCTAAACTCGTGTGGACCCGATATTTCCAAACCTTTTTCAAACACTAAACAGCGTGTTGTTTTTTTTGTTGTTGTTGTTGTTGTTTTTTTCAACTGTAATAAGTTTGCAGTTATAATCACTCCGACAATAAAAATTGAAATCCACAATAATATTTACGAGTGAATATTAAGAATGATGCACTGTATTGTCTAAAACTCGAAAAAAAACTAATTAGGTTATTTCATGTTTGTATTTAGGCTTAGGCTACCAGTATGTATAAATTTCTCATTATTGGCACAAAGTAATTACATAACAATTTAATTTAATTTGAATATTAACGTTTTCTGTTTACAAAATGACATAGTCCTGTGATTATTGTTAATAGTAAGTACAGTATAAATGCTGCAAAATAAATACAAAAATTGAATTTGTTGTTCTGGTTTATTATGACTAATAACGTCTATGTTTTGTGTGAATATTTTCTCTATAAATTTAAACTTCTGTAAATTGTATTGTTTAGATTGGCAGACAAATGAATGCTATAATACTGTATAACAAAAAATGTTTTTTAATAAACAGAGCTGTGGATGCTTATTAGTGCAAACAAAACCCACAAATTAGTTATTTTATCAGAATACTATTTAAAATGTTTTAACGGCACCGAGAGATAATCTCAAACTCAAGATAATATCAGATTTCATGTTACAACAGTTCCTAACAGAAGTCACATACATGTAAACTTAAATATTATGACCTACTGAGTTTCAGTCAATCAATACAATGAGTTAAGATGAGTGTTTTGGAATATTTTTTACTCAAGGTACATGTAACATTTATCAATTCCCAATAACTACTGTTACATTCTGGAATTGATAAATGTTACATGTACCTTGATGAGGCGTATTGTATTTCTTATTTTAACTTAAATTCTGTTTATTTTATTAAAATCATACCAAGTTTTAAAGGAGTTTTTAAAATTTCGATCACCATCATACACGTTACATACATACATTGTAAAAATAAAATAGCTTCAGCGCAATGCATTTTAGTTAGACGTGATATGGCAGTTGTGTTCTTTAGTTATACGTTAGAAGTGGTATTAAGCCTAACTGCTTGTGAGATAAAATATGTTAGAAATAAGAGAAAACAGTGTTTTCAACTTTCAAAGTATCTTAATTTTAAGGTTTGTAAGTTGTAGATGTTTTAGATTGTACTTACATTTAACAGTACTTGGCTGAAACAGAAATAATGTTTGCCACGTACGCATCATTCATTTTTAGATATAGGCGTAAAACACTCGCGGAAATTCTATAGTGACGTACTTTTTCGTTGTTTTTTTAAACTGGTCATAAGCACTAAAAAATTATAGTTAGGCCCATTTACTGCTTCTTCGTTGGTGACTTTACTTTCAGTAGACTTCTTAAAGGTTAAAAGTTATTCACGAGATTTCTGCTCGAGGCCGTTAAACCTTTTATGAGGTATTTAGAATCTGCTCTTTGAGAACAACAAACACAATTAATAAAATCTCAAATTCACGGTTATACTGAAATGAAATAAAAAAAGTAACACATCAGTATTATTTTTATATATTTTTGGTATACTTCGTTCAGAACAATTTTGGTGTTAATGTAGTTTGTGTTATTATTGTCATGTGCATTATTGTATTGAATGATATATAAAGGACACTAAAGCCAGTGCTTTGTGAAGTAATGAGAAACAATAAAAAATAATAGCATTAATTTTACCAAACTTGACCTTTGTAGAGTATTTTAGAGCAGGATTTTAGAATAGAAAAAAACTATAAATCGTGTGTGTGTGTTGATAAGTATTGCATTTAGGGTTTGATGGGGGACAGAATTCTTTTAAACAGTATTTTTTGTAGCTTGTATTGTATTTAAGTTAAAATCTTTCTATTGTCGTGAAATTTAAAGACGTACCGAACACCATCGACAAGTTACCTGTTTCCACTTAATTACAAAACAGTGAAATTAGTATTTATTCTTACAAGTTCAGCCTCTCAAAACCTTGATCATACAGACTGGTCTCTCCCACTACAAATTATTCATAAGTAATTTATCATAACATTGTCCAGAAATAAAATGTCTATACAAATTATTCAAAAAAAGTTTTAAGCCCTTTGTCAGTAAATACAATGAGTTTAATCTTCAATAACATCTAATATTTCATTAAAACTATGAACATTGGAGCTCTTTTTTTCCAGCATGGTTATAATATAGATTACGAATTATTGTTTAGATCTAACTTATTTAAATTATTCATATTTGCCATACTCATTAAATAAGCATAAAACTGAATAGTGTTAAAATAATGTAATCGTATAGGTCTAATTAAAAACCTTTTTCGAGTATTATTAATAGGTTCGTGATTAAAAATGAATTTTTTTAAAAGATGTGTTGAATCCATCATGTTATAACAAAAATATGTCATAATAGTCGTTTGTGAAGCTATGTGTGTATCGTCTTGGCACATAGCGTTATTCACAGAGCTAAGAATGTTGTTTGAAAAGTGTGTAGACAAATAGATGTTACAATAAAAATAACTAACATTTTAAATAGAACTCATACACTTTGAAGTAATGTTTTTCGTCTGAATGGCGTCATCTATATTTATCCCAACGTAAGCACGTTTAAAAACATAACACTGACTGTAACTGGAATTTATATGTAATAATAGCTTGTGTAATTCATTTTATAAGTTTGTTTGTTTTAGCGAAAACCTACACAATAGGCTGTGTGCGCTCTGTCCACCTCGGGGAACCGAACCCCGGATTTTAGCGTCGTAAGTCCGTAAACTTACCGCTGATCCACTGGGGGACTCATTTTTAAAGAGCAACCTCAATGTATACTATAGTATTAACGTTTGTATGATGTATATTTGATTTTATTTACATATATCATCATTGTTTAAAATATACATATACCTCCTCCAAACAACAACGACATTTTTGTATGATGAGACTATCGCTTATAACTATATTTAAGTATTTATAGATGTATATAATACACTTTTACTTTCTGAAAGACATAGTTAGGTTTATATTTTCTATAAGTTTTATATGAGTTACTTTTGATATTAGGAAGATGACATCAGTATGTTGATATACGAGCAAGTAAACTTGCTGAACCAATATCAGTTGAATAGTTGTGACTTAAATAAGTATAGTAAAATAATGTGAAACGCGTATCGTCAGTTCAGACTATAATATATCATGTACGTAAAAATGTGTATTATACATTGCTTAATTAAATAACACTTTATTGTTTTTGTTCTCCATGGCTACGTTGTTTTGACGCCAGTCAACTTGTTTTAGTGTTAGGGTTAACTGTAGGACACGAAGTTGGACAGCTGCAGGAATGAATGCATTAACGGGAAATCTTCCAGGATTTAAATTGTACGTCTCTAGAAATCCATTGATTTGGATTATGTCTGTTAAAGTATATTTAAACAATTGCTTCGGGTCTAAGGAAGACAGTTTTACAATTTCAAACACAGAGTGAAAAATAGACATAGACAGTTTGTAAATTTATATAAACATAATATAAGAATAATCCCACTAAGTTAGTTCAATCTCTATTTATATAACTAGGTACATTCAGTATCAGTATTTAATCAAATATTTATCATTTAAATTTAGTTACAATTTTTTTCTTTCTTTTTCTATCCAAAGATAATTTAGCACTTAAGCCTATCAAGGCTCATTACCTAACATACTATAGGTCGTTGGTATATTTTCAGCGCAAAGATACACAGTGGCTTTCTGTGCTGTGCATTCCACGGCATGAGCCTTTATACTTATCATTGAGCCTCTAAAGTGAAGAAACATGTTTCACTTGTTCATTGTTTCGTGGTTTGACAGATTTTTTTGCGAAACAACATGCTGCTTAAGATATATTTATAATACAAGTTTTTTTTTCTTTAAAAGCAATTTTTATAAAAATTTTCTGTAATCCCAATAATCCCTTCAGGGAGAATGTTTTAAATTAATTTTTAGCTCCTAGAGTGCTCATTTGTTGACTTAATTAAAACAGTATGATGATGTTTCCTGGTGTCATATACGTTAACATTTTAGAAATGAAATCTTCCGATAATCGGAAAATACAGACAACTCGGTTAAATCACCTTCACAATTTTTGGGTTTTACGACATTTGTACGAAAGCACGTTATGTATTTGTGTCTTAGCTTTAAACCACTCTTATAAATCTCCCAGGCTTGCTACCCGTTTCAGTATTTCGAACTAAATCTCTCTTTTTACAACAGCATCATTCTTTACAAGTATTTTGTATTTCAAGTTGATTTTAAGATGCTTTATACTCGAAATATCTTAATGTTTGTACCACCGGATTTCCTAAAGAACTGGAAATCTACTTTCAAAACCATTCCGTGATAATATAACACAAGATAGCACAAACTCGCGTGTAAATGAAATGGTATCCAATTAATACACGCATCTGGATTCCATAGTACACGTGCCTTTATTCTATCTTTATGCAAAATAAAAGTAACTACATTGCACATTTGTGGCGACTATAATGATGTGTGAAAAACTTACTTAATGCACGTCTTTGGAAAGCGTTAAGACTAATTTCTTAGTCAATCGGAGATTAATCAATAAAATCCAGGGAGATTTCCTGACTTATGTGTATAGAAAATAAAACGACGAGGCGACTGAAAGCTGTTTGCTTGCTACAAGTCCAACTATTTTAAGAAGAAGATTATAAAATACTTATGGTACAAATTAATCGAAATATTATAATTAGTTTATATGTGTTTTTTTTTGTTGTTGTTGTTGCTATCTTTAAATTAAAATTTAAGCATTTGTAGTAAAATATATTTATCATTTTGTACCTGACGTACTTTATTAGTTCAATGTTCAGGTTCTGATGCAGTATTGTAAAGTTTCTTGTAGAAAATAAATGTGTAATTAGTTAATTAGCAGCGCATTGTTTTATTTCTACAACGAAATATGTTCACTTCAAGAAACTTTAGTTCATTCATCAAGACCACATTCTCACAAGAAGATTTACGAGACAGAAGATTGTTCAAAGGGAAATTTTCAAAAGGGAATTATTTTCATCTCTGAATCAATTTTCGCGCTCTAGACACATTCCAAGTTTTTAGTCTTGACAATATCTGACTTCAGAGCGACAACAAAAATGTAAGCCAGTAACATATTATCGATAACAAAAAATGGCACTTATACCACGAAAAATGGCGAATGCGAAATAGATGTTTCAATATTCACAACGTGGTATAAGTTTTTTCTATTTTTGTTTTCGATTTCATATATATATACCTGTTCACCGAGGCCTCGAATTTTGTCAAACTACGCGAGGCGCGCTATAATGTAACAATACTCAGTTAAGATAACGAGAAAAATACCAAAGTAACGTGACGTCAACAATATTAGTGAAGCCTATACAACAATGTAATTGCAAACAAAACGTACGATTCGTTCAGAGTTACGTAACGAAAATTTCACAACTAACACCATTAAAACAACCCCTCTTCAACACTCCTGTCTTAAAAACTTGTTTGTTTGGAAACGAGTACAAATCTACACAATGGACTATCTGTGCTCTGCCCACCACGGATATCGAAACTGTTTCTAGTGTTGTGAGTCCAGAGACACTGTGAGGGGATTCTTAAAACTAAACAATCATTATATATCAAGTCACAAAATAAACTAAATAATAACAGTTACACTAAGCAGTCTTGTATATCCAACAATATATAATTATAAATAACTCGTAATAATTTACAAAAGTTATGTTTGCCGTTGAGCACATAACTGCACAATAGGCTGTCTGTACTGTACTCATCTCAGGACCGAACCCCCAAATTTTAGTGTTATAACATGTCAAATTCACATTAAAAAACTCAGATAAGGGAGGAAATACCAAACACAACAATTTATTTGATCATACTTTGTAAGTAGTAATGAAACAAACGTTTTGTTGAGTTTTGCGCAAACCTAATCCAGGACTACCTGCGCTAACTGTCCCTAATTTTGGAGTGATAGACTAGAAGGAAGACAGGTAGTTAACACCATTCACCACCAACTCTTGTGCTACTCTATCGAATAGTGAGATTTAACAGTCACTCTGATAACGCACCCATGGCTTCAATACTGTCTCCAGTGGTACAGTAGTAATTCTGCGGACTTATAAAGCTAGAAACCGACTTTCCAACCCATGGTTGGCACAACACAGATAGCCCATTGTGTAGCTTTGTGCTTAACTACAAACAGAGCTCCGAATATTTATAATGTTTTTTCTAAGATATTAAAAACAGCTCTAGTTCACACAAAAACACAGTAACATTCACTAAAGGAAATAACTATGGAAACATACAAGCAATGAACTTACAGAAACAACGAGTAATGACAACTAGGTGATGCATTAGGCAGTTGCTGTGATAATGTTCTGTACCATTACCATTAATATACTTGTCACAACAGAACATTATCACAGCAACTGTGTGACAAGTATATTAATGGTACATAACATTATCACAGCAACTGTGTGACAAGTGTGTTAATGTTACAACACATTATCACAGCAACAGTGTGACAAGTGTGTTAATGGTACATAACATTATCACAGCAACTGTGTGACAAGTGTGTTAATGGTACAATTATCACAGCAACTGTGTGACAAGTGTATTAATGGTACAGAACATTATCACAGCAACTGTGTGACAAGTGTATTAATGGTACAGAACATTATCACAGCAACTGTGTGACAAGTGTGTTAATGGTACAGAACATTATCACAGCAACTGTGTGACAAGTGTATTAATGGTACAGAACATTATCACAGCAAATACACTTGTCACACATTAATGTTACAACACATTATCACAGCAACTGTGTGACAAGTGTATTAATGTTACAACACATTATCACAGCAACTGTGTGACAAGTGTGTTAATAGTACAAAACATAAAAAGTAACTAAGTTGTATAATACACATGTATTCTGTACTAGAGTCCTTTGTTTTATACAGAGAATCACATCATGTCTTCAAGTTGTCATACAGGTTATGAATGTACAATTGTGAAATATTATTTACAATGTCCTTTATTACCAATCACAATTAAGCCAAGTCATCTAGTCGCTTCTTGACCATCTCAATTCTTATCAGCTTATACAGTCTCAAGAATGTTAATATATCATTAATACCAAAAACTTTGTGTAGGCCAAGCCATGGCTGTTAGTGTTCCATTGGCCTATTTACCATCAATATATATCGTTTCAAACTACACTCTCTGTATGCTTGGCACCATTTTCTTGCAAGAAGATGAAATCCGTCCATTGGATCGAGTTTCCGAGAGCATGTCATGGTGAATCAGGCTGTGAATGTACCTTTCAGCAGTCATAGTCCCATCAGTTTTGAGTAGATCATCGAACTGTTAGCTGAGATGAAGCCAAAATTTTGTACTGATTTCCCATCATACTTCAATGTAGATGTTTTATATCGACTATGGTTACTATTCTTCTCTCTGACATCGAAAATATTGTTGTTAACCAAACAAGTCAAACTTGGATGTATCTATACGTATACGTCTCTAGCTTTCTTCATTCTACTGTTTATGATTCGATGTCCATTTAAACCATTTCTCAATGTTATCTTTGAGCAATTAATACCTTGTGGAAACATTCACACCTATATTTAGAGCAAGGTTGTTGGATAGATCTGTACTTGTTGTAAATAACATACTCCGAGATACTTAAAACCACCTTTGATGAGTTTCAATTTTCTATGTCGGCCATTTCTATTATTACTAGTATCAGTTTCATGTACCTTCTTAAGATTATTACATTAACTTCTACTAAAACATGAAGTATTACCGCAACGTTTCGTGTGGAGAAGCCGAGACCAACAACAACAACTTTGGCTTCTGCAATATTTGAGTCCTGGGAGCCACTACTTGATTCGCACTACTATTACTGGGAATAGTATGATTGCCTTTACTTTTATATACTTTTACTGGTGTTGAACTTTCTGATTGTTATCACAGGGTAAACCATCAACACATGGCTGTACTCTGATACGGCATTTCCCTAATGTTTGACTTTTATGTCATTTTCCCATCGCCATTTCCAGTTATTTCCAATACTGAATGTGCGAAAAATGGAGAAATGAAATCCAAATAAACGTACATTTACTTAAACAGTTTAACCTTACAATAGTTACTGCCATTAAAAAACTGTATGAACATGAAAAAAGGGGCATTACTGTATTGAAAAGCGTTCTAAAAAATATTATAGCAAAATAACAAATAAAAAAAAGATTATAACACCAAAATTCGTTAGTAGAACATTAATATCCTGAAAAAATTAATTACTGAATAACAAACCCTAAAAATTATAATTTGAAAGTTAAACCACAAAATAAAATTTTACTTTGTAAATCAGTTACTATGTTTACGTTTATTTTTGTTATTCGGTGTTTGTTATTTTATTCTATTTTGTGAAAATACAAAAAATAGAACTATAATTGCTATTAAAAGAGAAACAGTGGTATCTAGAAGACAGGTTAATAGCAAGATGTTGAAAAGTGATGGCCTGATTGTCTTATGGAAGAGTTTGGTATCATGAAGCGAAAATGGGAATGTCTAGTAAAAAATAAATAAATACTCAGTGAATCAGAATACAAATAGAAATACTATTTTTATTTCACAAATATATATCATTTGTTTGTAAAAAAAACTTAGTAACATATAGTTATAAGCAATTATAAAGTCCATAAGTCAATATTGAAACAATTGTACTAGACAAGAATTAAACTCTGGTGAACGAAAAATGGGACAAAACTGACTAGTTTAGTTCACAGATAAAGAAAAACCATTCAACAGAAGTTTGTCTTATATCCACCAATCAGGTAAAACCTGACAATTGCTTGTTTGTTTTCCTTCAGAGCAAAACCACATTGGGCTACCTGCAGGGAATCAAACCTCGGATTTTAGCATTGTAAATCCGTAGACTTACCCTGTCTCATCGGAGGGACAAAACTTGAGAAACGACGATCCCGTTCCCATGGGAAAATCAAGCTGAAAAGTTAGCATATATATATATATATATATATATATATA
>NW_013674333.1:0-3552 GCF_000517525.1 Limulus polyphemus | reverse complement strand
ACAATGGTCAACTAAAGTGTGTTAATAATGCACAAATTTTGAATATTCTACAAATGAAGTTATAAAACAGTAGGTTTGACAGCTATTACATATTCTCCCTTTCTTTTCCTTTAACTCATATTTTTAAGTTTAAATTAATGACCTGATGAAGTTTAATGATAGTCTGAACTACAACGTAAGGAAACAACAAAAATACAGCTTTAAACACCTTAATTAGACAACTAATCATGAAACAAAACTGTATTATACAAGATGAACACAAAACAAAGTACAGTAAACAATTTAAAATAATGAAATATACTGGAAATTTTAAAAAATCAGGAAATACCATAGTATGTAAAGTGAAAATAGCAAGAAAGAACTCAGTCAGATAAACGTCAGTTAAATATCATATTTGTGACACAGAAAATTAACCAAAACAATGAACTTGAGAGTAGTATAGGAATTGAATTCAAATTTTCTCTAAATACAATTTATAAAAATCAATATGTGATCACGCAGTTCAGATTAATGCCCATAGAACATAAAAAATGTACGTGAGAAAATACTTTGTATCAATAACACACACACACACAAAAGAAAGAAACATACGTTGCAAACATACTAAAAATGCTTATGCTTAATATAAACACAAATCGTTGAAATAAACACAAGGTACAACAATGTTAAGTCACGTTGATACAGACCACTTTGGTCATAGAAATAATGAATAATAACTTAAGATGAATGAAATAAACATAGCCATTTACATCTGATGAAACCATAAACTTACAACACCTAAACACAATTTACATCTGGTGAAACCATAAACTTACAATACTTAAACACAATTTACATCTGATGAAACCATAAACTTACAACACCTAAACACAATTTACATCTGGTGAAACCATAAACTTACAACACCTAAACACAATTTACATCTGATGAAACCATAAACTTACAACACCTAAACACCATAATAGATTGAAGTATAGTTATAAAACAGTCGGTGCCAGGACTAGAGAAATAAAGTAATGAAAGTAGACATACTTTCATTACTTTATTCCTGTAGTCCTGGCACCAACTGTTTTGTCTACTTTCATTACTTTATTCCTCTAGTCCTGGCACCAACTGTTTTACAAAACAGTTGGTGCCAGGACAAGAGGAATAAAGTAACGAAAGTAGACAAAACAGTTGGTGCCAGGACTAGAGGAATAAAATAATGAAAGTAGCCAAAACAGTTGGTGCCAGGACTAGAGGAATAAAGTAATGAAAGTAGACTACTTTCATTACTTTATTCCTGTAGTCCTGGCACCAACTGTTTTGTCTACTTTCATTACTTTATTCCTCTAGTCCTGGCACCAACTGTTTTGTCTACTTTCATTATTTATTCCTCTAGTCCTGGCACCAACTGTTTTGTCTACTTTCATTACTTTATTCCTCTAGTCCTGGCACCAACTGTTTTGTCTACTTTCATTACTTTATTCCTCTTAGTCCTGGCACCAACTGTTTTTACAAAACAGTTGGTGCCAGGACAAGAGGAATAAAGTAACGAAAGTAGACAAAACAGTTGGTGCCAGGACTACAGGAATAAAGTAATGAAAGTATACAAAACAGTTGGTGCCAGGACAAGAGGAATAAAGTAATGAAAGTAGACAAAACAGTCGGTGCCAGGACTAGTGGAATAAAGCAATGAAAGTATACAAAACAGTTGGTGCCAGGACTAGAGGGATGGTGGTTACTTATTCTGCTTCATAGTGCTACATTTGTTGATCAAACGACAGTTCAGTGACTGGCAAATGTTCATGTTATTATCCAGCTGCAAGAGTGTGGTAGTCGTTATTCATGTTGATAATAAACTTCTCGGGCTGCCAGCTGATATACCAGTAATTGCATAACATTTAAACTCTATAAGTTTGGAAAGCTAATTTTTGGTTGTTTCAAGTAGCCCTTGCGACATTGTGTTTGTTGATGTAGTGGACGAGATATGATTTTGGTTGTTTCAAGTAGCCCTTGCGACATTGTGTTGGTTTGGCTGCTCCTGATGCTATTCCCTTGGCTGTATTCTGTTCTCTCTGAAACTGTTGATAAACACTCCATTCTAGTCACGACTCTTCCTTTCATCAGAGTAATGAGGTTTCTTTGCTCTACTTTCTGGGCATGTTTTATAAGGTAAGACTTTCCATCAGTTCTCTCCGATTGTCATTTTGTGGACATTTATCAAACAAAACAAGTCATCAGAGTGATGAGGTTTGTTTGCTCCACTTTCTGGGCATGTTTTATAAGGTAAGACTTTCCATCAGTTCTCTCCGATTGTCATTTTGTGGACATTTATCAAACAAAACAAGTCATATTAACAGCACTTCCAGGTGACAGAACAAATTTTCCATCTAATCTCATGATATCACTGTTCAAGAGTACAACATTATATATATGAATAATGTCATCCCTTAGGGCAGGCTCTACCCACATGACCAGTCAATGTTTGTGAAAATAAGAAGGACCTACCTCTAGAAATTTCTAAGCTTAAACATCGCAGTGTCGCTATGGACAGTAGAACATGGCAGTGTCACTATAGACAGGAGATATAGGTTAGAACATGGCAGTGTCGCTATGGACAGAACATGGCAGTGTCGCTATAGACAGGAGATATAAAACATCGCAGTGTCGCTATGGACAAAAGATATAGGATAGAAATTAGGACCAAAAAATCTTTAAGTACATATAACTAGCAAATGAAATAAGGTCATTATTGCACAAAGCAGATTTCCTAAATGTGAAGGTCCGAAAACATGCACATTTTGAAAATTTCAGTAAACGTAACAGTTTGCTTTTCTATACTAAGACAGAAATAAAATTTGATACTTGGAAAATATACTATTGCTCTAGTGAATATTCTCACCAGCAATTTGGAAGTCCTGTTAATGAAAATATTTTGAACTGAATATCAATTGAAACTTCAAACCATACATGAAAACTGTACCTTCGAAAAAGAACTTATTTTAAACAAAAAAGGACAAAAGAAAGAACTGAGATCCAGAGAAGAAAGGGAAGGGAGGGTAACTGGAGAAAATATCCAATCACCCTAAAGAACAGACCAAGTCTTTGGAATAGAACTAACCTGTACTTTTAATAATGGGTGTTGGAGGCACCAGAGTGACATCTCTCACAAGCGAGAAGGAAAAACAAAGTATTTAGAGAACAATGGTGCAGGAAACAGATGTTCAAAGGTTCAAATGCCTGAGCCCTGAGAACTAACAGAGACTTGAGTCCAAAAGAAACTGGATGAGGAAGAAGAGTGGTTATAAAGGCTCACGTAAAATAAGGCGAATGGCTAGAGAAAAGAGAAGAGGTCTTTGACAATGCTGCACTGTGACCAATGATTGTAGAAAGAGATACACAATCCTCCAAAGCCATGTAAAAGGAAATGAGATGAGAGGGTTGAAAGACTTCGAGGAAAGGAGTAATGAATGAACCAGCATCGATAAATCACCCACTTGCAGTGATAAATTGTGAGGGAGGATGGCTAAGAAGATCGAACAAAAATCAGACTACTTTGAAGAAAAAGAA
>NW_013674332.1:26210-31702 GCF_000517525.1 Limulus polyphemus | reverse complement strand
TAACGTATAATGTAAGGTTTGATAATGTTATATAATAATGTTACACACATGACTTGTAAAAAAATGAGTCTCATTCGTATCATGAATTTATTAAATGCTTTATAGAGCAGAGGGAATTAGTATCTTATAATGGTATATAATGGTATATAGAATAGAGGGTATTAACATTTTATAATAGTGAATACTGCAAAGGGTATTAATATTCTATAATAGTGTATATCTATATCTATAATAATGTTACATACAGTAGCGGTTTGATAATGTTATATAATAATGTTACATACAGTAGCGGTTTGATAATGTTATATAATAATGTTACATACAGTAGCGGTTTGATAATGTTATATAATAATGTTACATACAGCAGCGGTTTGATAATGTTATATAATAATGTTACATACAGTAGCGGTTTTATAATGTTATATAATAATGTTACATACAGCATCGGTTTGATAATGTTATATAATAATGTTACATACAGCAGCCATAATGTTATAACTATTTAACTACTGTGAGATAAATCAAGCGATATTTTACGATATCGTGTTGAAAAGATATCGCTTACGATTTAATATGTTGCGAATGATAAGCCTGTTAATCACTCAGTGTTGACTGAAGATAAGTAAAGTTTGACATTTAGAAGATTCCAAGTGTTCCGAACACATAGAGAGGGTGTCTGTCCTTTTAGACGAGAAGGGATCGTAGTGAAGACATTTTGGCTTGAATGTCATGACAATAGATCGTTTAAAGAAATATAAACAAATGAACAACTGTAATTATAACTTATTCCTCTCATTATACGGAGACTAATATCGTAGCTTTTTAGTTTCACGGTAATGATTAACTTTTAAACACGAAAATTCTACTTACACCAAAGATGTAGTAGAATAAAATATGCTTAGGAAAAGATAATTTGGTTTAGTACGCCTTAGAACGTGTATAAAAGTCAGTCAAAATGAAGATTAATTATTATACTAATAAGATGTACAATACAGAAGAGCTAACGGACTAAACCTAGGAGTGATGAGAAAACATTGACTGATCAGCTGTAGGACTTAGTTGTTAATAGTGTTTCAATGTTGCCCAGCATCTGTGGATAATTCTAGAACATTATTATTTCATGGAACTAGCGTGCACACATGAAAATATCTACGTACATAAACATAAAATGAGACAATATTTATTGCCGTTCATCAATTATAATGGTACGAATAATTCATAAACGCCATTAAAGGTTATCATTAATCAAATCTACTGATCAATCTGTGTCTTGTTACAATAATACTCTAGCGGTAGTTTGGTTGACAAATACCCCTAACTTTAGAAAGTTATATCTTCGTGTTCTGTGGTGTTGTAACCTCAATGAGTTAGTCTCTTCACAATTAAAAATTTAAATCTTCTGTAATAATACATATACATCTCAGTCTCTATTCCTTTAGTAGCGGTTGTTCTATCTTAATAATATTCAAGGAAGAACTTAGGTTTGGTTGTTCTATCTTAATAATATTCAAGGGGAACTTAGTTTGTGTTGTTCTATTATAACAATATTCAAGGGGAAACTTAGTTTGTGTTGTTCTATTATAACAATATTCAAGGGGAACTTAGTTTGTGTCGTTCTATTATAACAATATTCAAGGGGAAACTTAGTTTGTGTTGTTCTATTATAACAATATTCAAGGGGAAACTTAGTTTGTGTTGTTCTATTATAACAATATTCAAGGGGAACTTAGTTTGTGTTGTTCTATTATAACAATATTCAAGGGGGAACTTAGTTTGTGTTGTTCTATTATAACAATATTCAAGGGGAACTTAGTTTGTGTTGTTCTATCTTAATAATATTCAAGGGGAACTTAGTTTGTGTTGTTCTATCTTAATAATATTCAAGGGGAACTTAGTTTGTGTTGTTCTATTATAACAATATTCAAGGGGAAACTTAGTTTGTGTTGTTTTATTATAACAATATTCAAGGGGAAGTATTTAGTAGCGATTGTTCTATCTTAATAATATTCAAGGGGAACTTAGTTTGTGTTGTTCTATTATAACAATATTCAAGGGGAAACTTAGTTTGTGTTGTTCTATTATAACAATATTCAAGGGGAAATATTTAGCAGCGATTGTTCTATCTTAATAATATTCAAGGAGAACTTAGTTTTGGTTGTTCTATTATAACAATATTCAAGGGGAAATATTTAGTAGCGGTTGTTTTATCTTAATAATATTCAAGGGGAACTTAGTTTGTGTTGTTCTATTATAACAATATTCAAGGGGAAGTATTTAGTAGCGGTTGTTCTATCTTAATAATATTCAAGAGGGGAACTTAGTTTGTGTTGTTCTATTATAACAATATTCAAGGGGAAATATTTAGTAGCGGTTGTTCTATCTTAATAATATTCAAGGGGGAACTTAGTTTGTGTTGTTCTATTATAACAATATTGAAGGGGAAATATTTAGTAGCGGTTGTTCTATCTTAATAATATTCAAGGGGGAACTTAGTTTGTGTTGTTCTATTATAACAATATTGAAGGGGAAATATTTAGTAGCGGTTGGTTCTATCTTAATAATATTCAAGAGGGGAACTTAGTTTGTGTTGTTCTATTATAACAATATTCAAGGGGAAATATTTAGTAGCGGTTGTTCTATCTTAATAATATTCAAGGGGGAACTTAGTTTGTGTTGTTCTATTATAACAATATTCAAGGACGAAATATTTAGTAGCGGTTGTTCTATCTTAATAATATTCAAGGGGAACTTAGTTTGTGGTGTTGTTCTATTATAATAGGATTTAAGGAGGAAATATTTAGTAGCAGTTGTTCTGTCTTAATAATATTCAAGGGGGAACTTAGTTTGTGTTGTTCTATTATAACAATATTGAAGGGAAAATATTTAGTAGCGGTTGCTCTATCTTAATAATATTCAAGGGGGAGCTTAGTTTGTGTTGTTCTATCTTAATAATATTCAAGGGGAAATATTTAGTAGCGGTTGTTCTATTATAACAATATTCAAGGGGAAGTATTTAGTAGCGGTTGTTCTATCTTAATAATATTCAAGGGGGAGCTTAGTTTGTGTTGTTCTACTATAACAATATTCAAGGGGAACTTAGTTTCTGTTGTTCTATTATAACAATATTCAAGGGGAAGTATTTAGTAGCGGTTGTTCTATCTTAATAATATTGTTTTGATTTTGTAAAATATTTTAAAGTCCAACGTTTTCTTTATGAATCTAGATTTAAATATCTTTCAGTTTGCTACATAGTCTGAAATTGGGTTATGTTAGGTTATGTTACGTTAGGTTAAGTTGGGTTATATTAGGTTAGGTTAGGTTATGTTAGGTTAGGTTAAGTTGGGTTATGTTAGATTAAGTTAGGTTATGTTACGTTAGGTTAAGTTAAGTTGGTTATATTAGGTTATGTTAGGTTAGATTAAGTTGGGTTATGTTAGGTTAGGTTATGCTAGGTTAAGTAAGGTTATGTTAGGTTAAGTTAAGTTGGGTTATGTTACATTAACTTAGGGTTAACTTAAGTTTGGATTAGGACATGGCTTGATAAATTAAACAAAGAGGAACTCAATACTTTGTGTTATAGAAACCCAAATATTTCGGAACAATACGATTAGTTTATGTTAGGTTAGGTTAAGTTGGGTTATGTTAGGTTAAATTAGGGTTAATATTTCGGAACAATACGACTAGTTTATGTTAGGTTAAATTGGGTTATGTTAGCTTAAATTATGGTTAATATTTCGGAACAATACGACTAGTTTATGTTAGGTTAAGTTGGGTTATGTTAGGGTTAATATTTCGGAACAATACGACTAGTTTATGTTAGGTTAAGTTGGGTTATGTTAGGGTTAATATTTCGGAACAATACGACTAGTTTATGTTTCCCAGATTTTCTTTAACCCAGAAAATTACTTTCTTTCTGACTAGCTTGTTATCAATATTTATCGTATTTTCCAATGTGTTATTATTTCTGATCTCGAATTTTAAATTATCGTTAGGAACAAGGCATATGATTATTACAACAATACCTCTTTCCTCAGTAGCACAGAAAAACACTTTATTTATTTACCGATATCCTGCAAACCTGTGTACATAAAAAGTTCAGGTTACATGTTTACTCATTCTACGCCAGATCAGAAACGGTGTTATTTTGCTATCATTAAAACGTGCAGGCGTTTTGGCCTTTTTCTTCTCACACAGGAATAAACCAATTTTTATGGGAAAGTGATAGACATTTCCTAAGGACTATTTTTCTGCCTGAATTGTGAAGTAGTTAGCCTTCTAGAAGTTTAAATGGGTTAACCAATATAGTTTTGGTTCATGAGTTAAATTAGTGGAAAGCTGTAAACGCCCATTTTACAAGTAAGAAAGAATAGTGCCTTATGTTCCAGGAAATCAAATTACCACTAGCGAAAAAGTGTTTCTTGACTCCCGGAAGAATTCCGACAACAGAAAGAACGGTGAGTTTTAAACCAAAGTTTTTGTTACTTAATGTGGAGTCTAAGTTCCCCAAAATTCAGTTTAATTAAACTCTGTCAAAGCAAGAGAAATTTGTTCAAAGAAAAAAAAAAAGAATATTCTATTTGCCCCCTCTAGTGGTTGTGGAAAATGGAAATGTATGTGGTTAATCATATTTTTTGTTGCTTTCTGAACAAACTCACTACAGGTTAGGCCTTATCAGGTTAGGTAAACTAAACTATGAATTTATGTAATGTTTACTTTAACAACTGACATGCGGTGCTTATAAATACGTGTACAAACATGGATTGCGGGAACCAGCTTGCATTTTAAATATTAGAAAAATAAATATGAAGCTAAACCTATCCTTCAATTTACCACTTATCAATGAATTAAAACCGGTTTTAACTAGCTGAATAATTAGCAATAATAAATGAGTAGCATCAGTAGTGAATATTCTTGAAATTCATACATAATTATAGGATTACATTTCAAATCATCATACAGTTGTTGTTGGTTTTTTATGAAATGCTAAGCCTATTTTGTAGTTTTTTTTTCATCAGCACTGAAACTACTCTTCAACAAATATCAACGATATCAGATCTAACAACAATACAACAACAAATATGTAAATTATAAAACTTTGTTATCGTTTTTTAACCACAATCACATTATCTTTGAATAAACGTTCACTTAAACAGTTGCAAAAAAATTAGGTGTAACAAAGAAATGATATTTAATAAAACGGGAAAAAAATTACGCAGGAAACATTTATCAAAATGTTTAGAACTCTTATTTTAATTATTATTCTAAAATGAACTTTTACAGCAGTATTACGTTGTTAACTAGTGTTGCAGCTAGTCTGATGCTTGGAATAGTGTAATTGAATAATACAAGTTTTAGTTGATAGTGGTTTAGTTGTTTTATACAGGACAATTGGTTGACTAGACCATCTCAGTGGCCTCTAGAGATCATATTGATCACAACGCCTCACAATACGATAGATCGTATTGACCACAACGCCTCACAATACGATAGAT
>NW_013674332.1:24308-25320 GCF_000517525.1 Limulus polyphemus | reverse complement strand
AACGCCTCACAATACGATATATCGTATTGACCACAACGCCTCACAATACGATAGATATATTGACCACAACGCCTCACAATACGATATATAATATTGACCACAACGCCTCACAATACGATAGATCGTATTGACCACAACGCCTCACAATACGATAGATCATATTGACCACAACGCCTCACAATACGATAGATCATATTGACCACAACGCCTCTACAGAAACTACATTAGCCATACAATAAATATCCTAGTTGCTTGGAACAAAAATGAAACTATTAGGTCGTCAAGAAATTAATGTCGCATTTTTTTAGGTGAAAAAACCCGAACAACTTATACATATCAAAACAAAACATTTATTAATTGAAATAGTCTCCATTCTTATCAATGATGCTTTTCCATCTTACAATCAGGTTGTTAATGTCCTGATTAAAGGAATCACTTGGCTTGGAAGCAAAAACATGTTGATGTCTTCTTTAACACCTTCCATATTTGCATACGTTTTCCCATTAAGATGGTGTTGCAGCCAACGAAAAAGATGGTAATCTGATGGTGCCATATCTGGAGAATATGGTGGGTGGGGGAGAACTTCCCTACTCAATTCCATAATCTTGTGTTGCGTCAAACGTGCCACATGTGGACGTGCATTGTCGTGGAGAAGAAGAACACCTTTCCGATTGACGAGTGAAGGGCGTTTCTGATGAAGGGCTTGATTTAAACTTTCCAGTTGCTGACTATGGATCTCTACATTGACAGTTCGCTGTGGATTGAGGAGTTAGAAATGAATTACTCGTTTGATGTCCCACCAAATGCAAAGTATCACTTTCTGCGGATGGAGTCCAGGTTTTGGGGTCGGAAGTGTTTTTTGTCTAGGACTGAGTCATTGTTTTTGGCGTTTAATATTCGTATAGAGAATCCATTTTTTATCACCGTGACAATTCTGTCTAAAAATGGTTCACGCGCATTACGTGCCAGAAGAGACGAAGCAGCATTCACACGTTGGAAACGATGATCATCG
>NW_013674332.1:22027-23319 GCF_000517525.1 Limulus polyphemus | reverse complement strand
TGTGTAGCTTTGTGCTTAATTACAAACAAACAATAAAGCTCCCCAGTGGCACAGCGGTATGTCTGCGGACTTACAACGCTAGAATCCGGGTTTTGATATCCGTGGTGGGCAGAGCACAGATAGCACATTGTGTAGCTTTGTGCGTAACTTCAAACAAACAAACAAATATTCAACAAAAACTATACTAAATTTCTGTAAAAAAAGTAAAGATTTGTTTCACGAGAACTTCTGTATTTTTGTACTCTAAATAAAGTTTACTGATCGAACTACGTTAAAATATCTATCACGAATAACGACAAAGCGTTATCTTCTATGAGCTCCTAAATGTCTCCCAGTGGATCAGCGGTAAGTTTACGGGGGGTACAATGATCAAATCCTAGCTTCGATTCTTCACGGAAGACAGAAGAAATAGCCCGATGTGGCGTTGTGTTGAAGCAATCAAATAAACAACTTCCTAAACATCTGTTGTTGTAAATACCTGATAAAACAGATGTGTTAAAGAATGAATTAACCTTTGAAGTTAATATACTTCATTCTATTCGAAAAGCAAAAACCCGATAAATTTACGTATGCTGTTTTATTAATAAAACAAACGTGGTAAGTTATTGCAGGGACTGATTACTTTTCAATAGTGTCATTGTAATTCATGCATGGTAAACATTGGTGTTATTAATAAATAGATTTAAACTTATAGTCAACATGACTCCTCACATTCTGACAGATAACCCCTTGTGTAGCTTTGCGATTAATAAACAAACCCTCCAGTTACTCCAGGATTTTTTAACATATAGCAAGTTTTCTATTTCTGTTTAACGATTTTTATCCATAGAATTCATTGTAGTTACCCTCCTGTGTTGCTAGTTTCGGCCACCCCTGTACACACGAAGTTTAATTGAAACTATTGTTCACACAAACATCTGCTGAAACTATTGTTCACACAAACATCTGCTGAAACTATTCTTCACACAAACATCTGCTAAAACTATTGTTCACACAAACATCTGCTAAAACTATTCTTCACACAAACATCTGCTAAAACTATTCTTCACACAAACATCTGCTGAAACTATTCTTCACACAAACATCTGCTGAAACTATTCTTCACACAAACATCTGCTGAAACTATTCTTCACACAAACATCTGCTAAAACTATTCTTCACACAAACATCTGCTAAAACTATTCTTCACACAAACATCTGCTGAAACTATTCTTCACACAAACATCTGCTGAAACTATTCTTCACACAAACATCTGCTGAAACTATTCTTCACACAAACATCTGCTACATAT
>NW_013674332.1:20474-21092 GCF_000517525.1 Limulus polyphemus | reverse complement strand
AGCTAACTTTGATATGTATGTTCCACAGCTAACTCTGATATGTATGTTCCACAGCTAACTCTGATATGTATGTTCCACAGCTAACTTTGATATGTATCAACATTATGTTATGTTAAACAACATCAACATTCTGTTATGTTAAACAACATCAACATTATGTTATGTTAAACAACATCAACATTATGTTATGTTAAACAACATCAACATTATGTTATGTTAAACAACATCAACATTATGTTATGTTAAACAACATCAACATTCTGTTATGGCATTATTTATAAGAAACTATACACTTGAGAAATAATTTAAAATCGTTTTATAATTGTAACAATTAGGTCTAAGGATAAAATAAATGATGCCTGCTAATGATAATGATAATAACATGAATCACTCTTGGTTATTCAGTGACGGTTTGTGTGATTGGTACTTATTAAGTCATATTAACTCTACAGAGATACAACTTGTCTGCCCACGTCAGTGTTAGCTCTACAACTTTAGTAACCTGTGATGCTTCCTTAGTCTTAATGACCGGTAGGAAATTCATCTAATAAGTCAGCAGTTTAATCTGATATGTAGTTTGTTTAACATAACAGAATGTTGATGTTGTTTAACATAACA
>NW_013674332.1:17652-19474 GCF_000517525.1 Limulus polyphemus | reverse complement strand
TTATTAGCTGTGGAGCATACATATCAGAGTTAGTTGTGGAACATACATATCAGAGTTAGCTGTAGAACTTAAAATTGTGGAACATACATATCAGAGTTAGCTGTGGAACTTACATATCAGAGTTAGCTGTGGAACATACATATCATTATTAGCTGTGGAACTTACATATCAGAGTTAGCTGTGGAACATACATATCAGAGTTAGCTGTGGAACATACATATCAGAGTTAGCTGTGGAACATACATATCAGAGTTAGCTATCAAAATATGATTGTGAGTGAATTCTACCAAAATGAAAGTTACTCTACATAGAATATTTCATAAAATCTCCAATCTCTTCTGTTCTTGCATAGACTGTTTTTAACATAAAAATACTTTGCAAACATTTACTAATCTAAAACGACCTATTGGGCTCAGTCGAACAGTTCTATTCACTACTTTCTTCAGTAGCACAGCGGTATGTCTGCGGACTTATAACGCTAGAAACCGGGGTTTTATAGCCGTTGTGGACAGAGCATAGATAGCCCTTTGCGTAGAGTTGAGCTTAATAACAAACAAACAAACAATTAAAAGCCCCTAGCAGCTCATTGATGAGTGTGGGGTCTTGTAACAATACAACAACAACAACCAACAACTTTATTCAAAATTGATCCACTTTGAATATAAAGATATGTATTCCTTGCATACTCCAGGAGTTTCGTTCGTTCATTGAAAATCAAAAGGAAGAAAATACTTTAAAAAAAGCAGTCTTTCGTTTCTATAATGGTAACTTTTTATTGACATATTGAATGTCAAGACGTACCGGAGATCGTATGCGGCTGCTTGGTGAGGTGTTTATTATGAAAACGCCTACCAGTAAGGTGTTTTGTGAACAACTTTTCTATATGCGAAACTACAATCTTCATGCTTCCAGAACCTTCACAACGTCAGTGAGCATGTCATCAACCCTCTTAAGGCGCCTCTTCAATTGGATTTAACCCATTGTCTAACTCGTTTAGCCGGTGTTGGGATGCGGAACTGGAAGCTTGAGAATAACTGCACATAAAGGTTGAACACGACTTGAATACGAAATGAGAAAAGCCAAGTTAAGGGATTGATTGTTATATGTTTACTTACACATTTAAGTTTATGAGCGGTTTTACATAAAAACAATTTGAAACTTTCTCTGCAAACAACTCAGCCATACGATTCTGAAGAAGGAGTCTATAATAATTGGTGAAACTAACCAGGTATTATCAAATTTGTATTGTTTATAATAATTGGTGAAACTAACCAAGTATTATTAAATTTGTATTGTTTATAATAATTGGTAAAACTAACCAAGTATTATCAAATTTGTATTGTTTATAATAATTGGTGAAACTAACCAAGTATTATTAAACTTGTATTATTTATAATAATTGGTGAAATACTAACCAAGTATTATCAACTTTGTATTGTTTATAATAATTGGTAAAACTAACCAAGTATTATAAATTTGTATTGTTTATAATAATTGGTGAAACTAACCAAGTATTATCCAATTTTCATTGTTTATAATAATTGGTGAAACTAACCAAGTATTATCAAATTTGTATTATTTATAATAATTGGTAAAACTAACCAAGTATTATCAAATTTGTATTATTTATAATAATCGGTAAAACTAACCAAGTATTATCAAATTTGTATTATTTATAATAATTGGTAAAACTAACCAAGTATTATCAAATTTGTATTGTTTATAATAATTGGTGAAACTAACCAAGTATTATCAAATTTGTATTGTTTATAATAATTGGTGAAATACTAACCAAGTATTATCAACTTTTTATTGTTTATAA
>NW_013674332.1:13544-16757 GCF_000517525.1 Limulus polyphemus | reverse complement strand
CTCAGGACACCAGATATATCACAAAGTTAACGATGTAAAGACGTAACATTCAGAGAGAATATTAAAACATGTCACATCGTTAACTTTGTGATATATCTGTGTCCTGCTAGGCCTAAAAAACAGTCAGTAAACTGGAGTCTATTGTAGAATTGGGATCCCTTTATTTGGTCATTAACTACGTAATTCAACTAATGCCTATCAAAGATGTGAAATGTACGATTCTAATAAAGACAGACATTACCGTTAGAATAAAAAACACCCAGTAAAATTGGTAAAGTTTAAGAAACTTTCAAAAAAGCTAGGAATGATATATCTGATGTCCTGAGAATATAAAAACATGTCTCTGAATGTTACGTCCTTAGTGTTCGGGTCAAGACCTCAGAGGTTTTCACTACACCACGTTAAGCCCCCTGTCCTCCTGTGGGACAACGGTAAGTTTACGGAGTTAGAGTGTAAAATTCAAGGTTCGATTCCCCGCGGTTGACGCAGCAGATATCACAGTATGGTTTTGCTCTAAAACAGGCAGACAAACTGAAGCCCCCTGGTTAGAATTTCACCAACTTCTCAGAAATCATAGCATATATGTGTGTGTGTGTGATGAATAAGAAAGTTATGTTATTTTTTCTTTAACTCAAGTCACGAAATCCAATTTTAAAACTCGAAAGATCCAATAGTACGTTCGCTCTATTCCACGACTGCTCTTCAGTTTCTTACAAATTAGGAAAGTGTTTACAGTTTCCGAGAAAAAAGTTCCTGCTATGTTCCCTCTTACAGTCCAGTAAACTTCTAGTCTCCACCACTGCCGACGGCAATTATTCTACAAGTCAATAACCTTGTTACGAAAGATAAAACGGTCTTAACTGTTGCCCGGCCTGTTTTTTCCCAAATCTAAGACTTGTGTCCTATTATTTTGAGGATATAAGAAAACGAAATTTATGTTATCGATTCTCCAGATAATCTTGTTCTCCAGATAATCTTGTAAACTTCAGTAAAATCACCTCTTACTAGTGTTTTTCTCAAGAGAAAATACGTTACGAGATCTTAACCTTTATCTATAGGATATCTGTGACATCCTTAGATTCTTCCTGGTAGCTCTCCTCTCTCTCATGAGAGAATGTGCTTTCCTAGATGAGGAGCCGAAATGAGGCCTAAATAGTGATTAATAAAGAGAAATAATAACCTCTTTGACTTGCAATCAATATGTCTATAAATACAACATAAATTTATACTAGCTTTGAGAGACTTATCCACAAAAAACATCTTCTTCAGTCACGCTATTGAGTGGGTTCCCATCTACAATAAACGTATTATTATAACCCAAACCGCATTGCCTCTTATGAATTAATGAATTTGTTTAACATCTGTTGAACTCAATAACTGACCGAAGTCGTTCTGCCCTTGGTGACTCATCCTTAAGTCTGAAGGCTTATAAGGCTAAAAACCGGGTTTCGATACCGATGGTGGTATTCCATAATACTTTAACATCCTCAATAGACATAAAATTTCTTAATGTTTTAATGTCATCAGCAAACTTTATTAATCATTGACCCCCCTCCTTATAAACCCCACTATTAACAAAAGTCCAGTTTGGTTTTAATTTTTCATATCATATTTCACAAATGATTTATACAGTATCCTTTTTAAGATTCTCCAGTATTTTTTCCACTACACAAGTAAGACTGAGTGCCCTATAAATTCCAGGGCAACACTTATTACGCACTTTAAAAATAGGAGTAACATCAACAACTCTCCAATCCTCAGGAGTCATCTCACTGTTTATTTACTTAACAAAAATGAAATAGCTTGAAAATCTAATCTTTCACTATTTTTAAAACATATGGAAAACCTGTCATAGCCCGATGTTTTTGTCTATTTTTAATCTCTCAATATTTCTACTTATCATAAAGATATCAGACACTATAAGATACATGTCAAACCCAATATATCTCATGGAATTATGAGGGTAAAAAATTTTACTAGTATCTGTTGTTGTAAAAGCAGAAGTGAATAAACCATTCAAAAGCCATCAGTATCCTTTAAAGGTCCAATTCTCATATTAACACTATCACCGAGACATTTCTCATATTTCTTTTGGCGTTCCTAATTTCTGTAAAAAAACCCAACAATTCTGTTAATTTAAACATCTTAAACTTTTAACACTTATCACTGATTTTCTCGCATGTTTTCGGTAAAGCAGTTAGGTTTGGATTACCATGTTGTCCTTTTCTTCTTTCTTTGAGAACATGCCATTTTCAAATTAAGAGCAACAAACTCTTTCCAGTTTTCTCAAATGTGTCCCACGTCACATTTTTACACAATATTTCAATTCATGAATGATAAATATTGTATCATGCTCTCAAAATTAGCTTTCTGAAAACTAGGAACAAACATGTCATCGTTTTAAGATCTTAGCTTAAACTATTTTTAATTAATATATTTAGACTTCCCCCAAAACGTCATCCCACTTACCTAACCTACTTAAGTAAGGCCCATACCTAGAAATACAAAATATTCCACATATCCAAACAGCTCACTAGCTGATCTAAGCATATCCCCGATAATCTTTCATTGAAGACAAGAATCCTGCTAAGTTAATTCATTCCCACATTTAAACCGAGGGAGCATTCCCCAAAGGGGTTTACACACGTTCATTTCTGTTTCTAAACCACTGAAGGAGTCCTTTATGCACTGAAAGCAGCCTTTTTGAATTAAGACTTTTTCAAAATCATTCACTCTTAAGTGCATCAAAAAAGAAAACATTCCCAGGTATCAGCAAGTAAATTTTCAATACGTTCTTTACTATCCTGTACTTTAGCATCTGACAAGTAAGTTATATTCTTTGTGTACTTTAGCATCTGGCAAGTAAGTTCTATTCTTTGTTTACTTTAGCATCTGGCAAATAAGTTATATTCTTTGTGCTAAAGTACACAAAGAATATAACTTACTTGCCAGATGCTAAAGTACATCTGGCAAGTAAGTTATATTCTTTGTGTACTTTAGCATCTGGCAAGTAAGTTATATTCTTTGTGTACTTTAGCATCTGGCAAGTAAGTTATATTCTTTGTGTACTTTAGCATCTGGCAAGTAAGTTCTATTCTTTGTGTACTTTAGCATCTGGCAAGTAAATTATATTCTTTGTGTTCTTTAGCATCTGACAAGTAAGTTCTATTCTTTGTGTTCTTTAGCATCTGACAAGTAAGTTCTATTCTTTGT
>NW_013674332.1:2019-12762 GCF_000517525.1 Limulus polyphemus | reverse complement strand
TAAAGATGTAGATATAGTACTCTATATGTAAAGATGTAGATATAGTATTCTATATGTAAAGATGTAGATATAGTATTCTATATGTAAAGATGTAGATATAGTACTCTCCATGTAAAGATGTAAAGATAGTCCTCTATATGTAAAGGTGTGGAGACAGTACTCTATATGTAAAGATGTAGATATAGTACTCTCCAATGTAAAGATGTAGATACATATAGAATACTAATGTAAAGATAGTCCTCTATATGTAAAGGTGTGGAGACAGTACTCTATATGTAAAGATGTAGATATAGTACTCTCCATGTAAAGATGTAGATATAGTACTCTTATATGTAAAGATGTAGATATAGTACTCTCCATGTAAAGATGTAGATATAGTACTCTCCATGTAAAGATGTAGATATAGTACTCTATATGTAAAGATGTAGATATAGTATTCTATATGTAAAGATGTAGATATAGTATTCTATATGTAAAGATGTAGATATAGTACTCTCCATGTAAAGATGTAAAGATAGTCCTCTGTATGTAAAGGTGTAGAGACAGTACTCTACATATAAACTTCTTGATCATGTCGTTCCTCATTGCAAGCCGCCAAAGATTCAAATCTGGTGCTTGAATGCTAACTGAACTGTATCTTTAGGCTTAACCTTTTTTGTTTTTTACTAAAATGCACCCTTGTAAACAACACTCCCATAAAGCAGCCTTTATTCTAACTATCCATTTCTTGTCTCCCTTCCTCAGTTTCTTCTCCGGAGCTGATATTTCCTCTCTTCCTTCATCAAATAACGACTTTTTTCTCGAATCCATTTCTACCTTATCCTAAAATAAACAATCTATGCAAGTGAAGTTGGCTGTATTTTTCTGAGTCTACTGAACGTCGCAATCAAACCCACAATTCTTAAACGAACTACGATAAGTACTGAGAGAGCTTTCTTGGGCAGTAATTTGTGGTAAACAATAGCAGTGTTTGTCTATTTTTATACATCCCTGCTTGGAAATAAGAATTGGATTTCACTTTGGTTCTATCAGTCGTAAATTGTCGACTTAAAAACGTAGTACTTTTGTTTTTCATGTCCTATTTCAATATAATGTCTTCGTTGTTGATGGGCTATGTATAGTAACAACATATATTGTAATGGTATCCAATGAATAGGTCTGGAAGTTGACATACTTTCTCTAAGAAAAACACAAACAACTGACTGTAACCGTGGACAACATCGGTGTGAAACGGCTCTAGTTATATAAATAGAAATATATTCAGAAAGGTATTTTATCTAGAACCAGGCTGATAATGTATAAGTATAAAATCACTAAAATAAAACTGTTAATATTAAAAAAAATACTAATTAAAGAGACTTTTATTTGTTACACCATCAAATTCTGGGTAATATATCCGGTAAAAGTCAAGATTTGTTGATTATCCAAATATTTTATTGAATCTCTGATAAACACCGAGAACATTAATTTGTTGATTATCCAAATATTTTATTGAATCTCTGATAAACACCGAGAACATTAATTTGTTGATTATCCAAATATTTTAATGAATCTCTGATAAACACCGAGAACATTAATTTGTTGATTATCCAAATATTTTATTGAATCTCTGATAAACATCGAGAACTTTAATTTGTTGATTATCCAAATGTTTTATTGAATCTCTGATAAACACCGACAACATTAATTTGTTGATTATCCAAATGTTTTATTGAATCTCTGATAAACACCGAGAACTTTAATTTGTTGATTATCCAAATATTTTATTGATTCTCTGATAAACATAAAGAACTTCAATTGGTTAATTTAATAGTTTACTGAACTTCTGATAAATATGGAGAACCTCGTTTGTTGATTATCCTAATACTTTACTGTATAATGTAAAAACCGATTTCATTCCAATAAATCCTTCCTTTGAAAAGTAATAATATTTTGAGCATCTGTCAAAGATGGAGGTATCGTCTTACAGTTTGACTATTTGTTTTTGCCAACATTACTGAAGATGGTCTAAACTCAAGGTGTCATCAACACACTGTGGCCATTCGATTAGATAGGAAATAATTAAAATGCTTTTAAGATAATTGTATCATTTCTCTTTATCAAGTGAAGCAAATGCAAAAAAAACAGCAAAAGGAGGCTGAAGCTCAGAAAGAGAGAGAGAGAGAGTAAAGACAAACGTGCATGTCATTCATCCCTATTGAACTCAATCGCCCTTTTAAAGCTAGTATAGAAGGTTAACTATAGCTAGATTGTCGTGTCTCATCTCTGTAGTGAGAGGAAAACGCTCTCTAGAAATTCAGTTCATATCCAGACTTCACGGTAGATTAGTGAACTGTCAGTGGCACACTTACAGATACCGTTAGCCTTAATACTCTCTGGTCAAGACCCATGTACTTTAACACACAAATAATACTGTTGAGTGGGTGTTGTTAGAACTGACCGAATATTACACAGAAATAATAACATTTAATTCGGCGTAGGCTCAGCATGACCAGTTTGATTGTATGAATGCTCGTTTAGTCTAGAGAATAATACACAAAAATAGTAAACAATTAGCTCTGTAAAGATTCAATACAAAGAATGTGCAAGAATGGTCCTAGAATCTAGAAAATATTAATCCTACTCAATAATAGCAACAATAACTGTACCAAAGAGTGGGTAAAACATTGTTCGGATAGAATACCCATAAAGTCTAAACAATGTAAATAAAAACAACCATTTTTGTGTGAAGGTTAAACAAAACAATATCAAAAACATTTGAAACTTAAGAAAAAAACTAATTCCTGAATTTAAAACGAAAGTGAAAAATGTTCAGGCGTCTCATCCGAAAATCCATTTGAGAATTACATAGAAATAATTATATTTTATTTCGAATTTATTTACAAAATCAACTTAATTAAACACGAGTTTTTGATTAATTAACATTATATTATATTTTTTGTGGGTATTTTAAGGAAAATTCCGGAAACATTTGCAGTTAAAAATTATGTTGTTTTTTTCGTGTTTTTTTTTTACGAGGCCTAAAAGTTGGTCCGAATAAAAAAATTATCTTTTAAAAAAAAGTTAGAATTTTAAGTTAAATCAACTGATGGGTTAAACGGAGACCCTTAGTAGTTCTAATTTTTAACTACTGACCAGCCAACTGAACCCACCGATAAAGGGGTGTTCGACTCTTTGAAAAAAAAAATTACAACATGCTCACAGCTGTAAATATTGAGGGTATTTCCTGGCATCCCAGACCACAATTCGAACCCCGAAACTAAGCTGTTATGCAGATCACAATTTAAAATGTTAAGTGAAACTGGTTCTTTCTTGTTTTGAAAACATTTTCAAGAAATCGAAATTAATTCATCTAATTCTCTAAAACATTTAACATTTTAATCTAAACTGGTTATTTTGAGAACATAAAAAACTATCTTCGGGTAAATTTTTTGCAGATATTTACTCAAAAGTTTGGACGATTCACACAAAATAACCAGTTTAGGTATTGAAATATGTCTAAAGCATTCACCTAAATTACTTTTATTTTGAAAAGCGTCTAAACGTTAACAACTCAAATATTTATCTACCAAAATTGGTTATCTTAACTTTTATGCTAGAAATAAACGATCTTATAACACAAAAGTTTTTATTTTTCTATAATTGGACACTCACCGTTCCACTAAAACACAAACTGTAACAGACAGTACAAAAGCTCCAGTTTGTGTTTTAATGGAACGGTGAGTGTCCAATTATAGAAAAATAAAAACATTTTTGTTATAAGGTCGTTTATTTTTCATATTAAAAAAAAGACTATTATACACCAACATGCAGTGAAGAAATTAAATAATGCATTTTTATGCTGTAAAAAATACAAAACAATTTAATCTATGTCGAAACATTAAACCATCTACGTTATTAATGTTGAAATATGGACTTCTTTATATGACCAATTTATTTTGATACAATTAAACTAACTAAACGTATCGTGTAACAACTTTAATCGTTATTCAAATAATATACTATTAAAGGTAAAACAGTTGAAAAGCTTGCTGGATTGTGGGGTTATTTTGAAGAGAATATGTGTCACAGTAAAATCTAATTGGTGACGTCAAAGTCAAAACTAATAGGTTATGTGTGTATAAACTACGTAAAGCAAACATTATAAACATCGTAATGTAACACTACAGACGTTGTGCTTTAATGATTAATAAAACAAGTGTGTATACATTTAAAGTTATTATAACCCCATTCCAATTTGAAGTTCACAAAAGTTTAAAGTTTTATAAGATTAAAATACCCAACATTAATTTTATGAGCATAATGATTCTAGGCCTAAAGAATAATTTTTATTTAGAATCGCTAGGCGAGATAGATCATTCGCTCACTATAGCTGTAATTTAATAGTTTTGTACCTGCGGAGCGACGAAAGAGACAATATACAAAATATTCCTTAAAAGCGACAATTTGTAACTATAGAGCGACAATTTGTAACTATAGAGCGACAATTTGTAACTAGAGCGACAATTTGTAACTATAGAGCGACAATTTGTAACTATAGAGCGACAATTTGTAACTAGAGCGACAAGTTGTAACTATAGAGCGACAATTTGTAAATATAGAGCGACAATTTGTAACTATAGAGCGACAATTTGTAAATATAGAGCGACAATTTGTAACTATAGAGCGACAATTTGTAAAGAGCGACAATTTGTAACTATAGAGCGACAATTTGTAACTATAGAGCGACAATTTGTAACTAGAGCGACAATTTGTAACTATAGAGCGACAATTTGTAACTAGAGCGACAATTTGTAACTATAGAGCGACAATTTGTAACTAGAGCGACAATTTGTAACTATAGAGCGACAATTTGTAACCATAGAGCAACAATTTGTAACTATAGAGCGACAATTTGTAACTATAGATCGACAATTTGTAACTAGAGCGACAATTTGTAACTATAGAGCGACAATTTGTAACTAGAGCAACAATTTGTAACTAGAGCGACAATTTGTAACTATAGAGCGACAATTTGTAACTATAGAGCGACAATTTGTAACTATAGAGCGACAATTTGTAACTAGAGCGACAATTTGTAACTACAGACATTATTGAATAGTTGTTGATGTTTTCCCTCTTCTAGGTTGATTATAACATTAAGATTCTTGGCTCGACTAAAGAACAAAACACTGTTCATGTTTATTCCCCTGATATCCTTCTACCGCGATTGACAGATGAGTAATGCAGAAAATACAGCTACCTGGGAGATTTCTATAATACACGATTTTATCTAAAAGCGGGTAACACTAACACGCATATTGAATACAATAAATTCAATATGTGAAATACTCGGCTCATTATCTATTTTTTAAAATAAAACATTTTCCGTCTTCGTTTAGATGATTAGCTGTCGTCATTATTTCCAGGTGGATTTTAAAACCTGTAAAAACTAATAATATTGTACTACTTACTCTACGATTAGCAACAAATGCTAGAGATTTTCCTACACTCGTGGATTATAGGTACGTCATCTAATGTGATTAAGTACTTTACAGATAAATATGGACAAAACGTTTTTGTTACTTATAAATCTTTGGAATAAATTCTATTACGTGATGCGACTGAGAATAGGTTTAGAGTAATAGAATCGTAGAGACAGCGCTCCTAACAAACAAGGGGATTGTTGTCATACTTTATCTGTGAGAAAGAAATAAAACTAAAAAAGCTACAAAGCATCTTGGAGTTCTTTGAATCATTTGTCCGTAGATTTAGAGAACTAGAATCAATACAGAGTCTGCTATGTATTTTTTTATGCGTCCATATAGCACTGATAATATCATATTTCTATCTCTTTACATCTGATAAAATATATCTCGGGCTTCTTTTGGCATCAACATTTTTCTGCGCACAGAAACTACGTATTGATCTGTATCGTGCTACGCTGTTACCTAATTCGAGTTGGTCTTCATACACTACGGTGTACCATCGTTTCCTCATTTATCGATTATCAAACTTGGTGTTATCTTGATAAATGAAATAGTTGTGTTGTAAATACAATCACACACATTGTGAAGTCGTGACCCTCCCATTATAATTCGCTCTAAGACTGTTAGATTTTTACTGTTTTGTTTCTACTATATACAACACTATTTGATTATGAGCTATATTATAGTGTAGTATAAGCACTAATTATAGAGTACGATAAGCACTAATTATAGTGTAGTATAAGCACTAATTATAGAGTAGGATAATCACTAATTATAGAGTACGATAAGCACTAATTATAGTGTAGTATAAGCACTAATTATAGAGTACGATAAGCACTAATTATAGTGTAGGATAATCACTAATTATAGTGTAGTATAAGCACTAATTATAGAGTAGGATAAGCACTAATTATAGTGTAAAATAATCACTAATTATAGAGTAGGATAAGCACTAATTATAGTGTAAGATAAGCACCAATTGTAGTGTAAGATACGCACCAATTGTAGTGTAAGATAATCACTAACTATTGTGTAAGATAATCACTAAGTATTGTGTAGGATAAACTCTAACTATTGTGTAGGATAAACCCTAACTATTGTGTAGGATAAGCACCAACTATAGTGTAAGATAATTACTATCTTTAGTGTAGGATAATCACTAACTATTGTATAAGATAAGCACCAACTATAGTGTATGATAATTATTAACTACATTGTAGTATGAGCATAACTATTGTGTAGGACAAACTTGTTTTGAATTTCACGCAAAGCTACGTCAGGGCTATCTGCGCTTGCCATCTGTAATTTAGCAGTGATAGATTAGAGGGAAGACAGCTAGTCAAAACCCACCGCCAACTCTTGGGATACTCTCTTACCAATTACCATTACATTATAACGCCTCCACAGCTGAAAGGTCGAGTATATTCAGTGGCGGGGACTCGAACTCGCGACCCGCAGATTGCCAGGCCTCAGAATATCTTTAAATTTATGGTCATTATAACCAAGCAGAAAAACTAATGAACCAATTTTGTAAGCTATTTATAAAAAGAAGAACATTTTAAACAGTCTATTAAGACATTTGGCGTAACAAAATTGTATTGTGTAAGCAAGTGAATTTTGGATAACAAATATGAACGTTTTGTTATCTTCAATTTTAACTAAATTAGTTAATAACGAGGAACAAAACCGAGTTCTATGTTTAATTAGCTGACTGATGATTTACAGATGATGTTTCGAAGCACATCATAACAAATATTCGTTTTTGATAAGGAAAGATACCCTTGTATATTCCTAACTTTACACAGTCAGAGGATCATACTAGTTAATCATTTATCATTATAACACAGTACTGGTTTTACGTAACAGACGCCTCTTACAGGAGACACGTGTAAAAGCGTTTTCATCGAGTCTACTGAGCTCATAACTTGCCATCATTTTTGAAATAATCCATTTTACTGTACTTCTATCATGTCGTAATATGACATGAATGTGAAGCCTAAACTCTATATATTCTTGATACGTCATAACAGAGCAATAACATCGTTTGGCTATTTCCAAAAGTTTGCTGATTATAATGGCGGAGTCGTGTGTGGCTTAAAGGTTAGCATGCTGAAATGCTAAACCGAGGATCCATAGAATATTTTTGACTCGTAAGATATTCAAATTTTATAGCTAGAAATAATTATTGTTGCTTTTAAGTCCATAATTTGATAAGTCACACACACAGTGGGTTGTAGAATATTACAGATATTTCAGTTTTAATAAAACTTGTACGTGGATAACAATTATACACCTAGTATTATTACACTTATCAACTGAATCGTTACTATTGTTTCTAAATAGTGGAGGAACTAAATTTTTAAGAAATAATATTACGTTTCGACTAAAATGTCTGTCCGTCAGTTCCATTTAACATTATTTGGAAGAGCGTTTTTTTTCTAAGAAGCTTGGCTTTACCGCGGATTAAAGCAGATTCTTATCTTGTCTTTAGCAAAGACACGTTCTTCCAACTGAAGATAAATATTGGCACATGAGAAGCCCAGTTCTGATAACGATTCAATTAGGCTGCTTCCAGCCCTTTCCTGCTTGTTTTCTTTACAAATTGGACTCTCTAGAAACAAACTACGAAGCTCTATAGTGAGTGTTATGCAGTATGTTTGCAGGCCTTCGAGTTAAAAGTACAAAGTAGCCTCTTCTGTAACTGAGGGTATGATTGCTACGAAATCCATGTCATCACCAGCTGCGGACTTTGTGGTTTCCTCAATCAATAGAGTGCCTTCTGTAGAATTTGTACACGGAGAGCATCTAATAGATGGAAGGGTGGAGGACATGAGAAGGATGGTAGTTGATAAACAACCATCGTCTTGTTAAATATTGTTTCACTACTAACACCAATATGTCTTTCTACAAGTTAAACTTTGAAGTGGAGAAGAAACACTAACAAAGTTCGAATTAGAAACTATGAAATAATTTCTTTAGTAACAAATACGATATTATATTATCATTTTTGTACAAATAGTATAGGCACATATTTACCTCATTTCGTCGTAATAGCAATGTATTATTTGTAGCTGGGGTCTTCAAAGAAAAAAGGGTTTAAAGTATTGCTGTAACGATTCATTAAAAAAACACCCCTTTTTGTTCTTCCTAGAAGCAATAACTGGAAAAAAATAAAGCTGCTTTGTAATTTCCATGACTAATATTATTTTACGTGTTATTTTACATGTAATTTCCATGACTAATATTATTTTACGTGTTATTTTACAAGTAATTTCCATGACTAATATTATTTACGTGTTATTTTACATGACTAATATTATTTTACGTGTTATTTTACATGTAATTTCCATGACTAATATTACTTTACGTGTTATTTTACATGAAATTAAGTTGGGAAATTTCCTTTTTGAAGTCCCCTCCCGTGGTACAACGAGGAATTTACGGATTTATAGCATTCAAATCCTAGGTTCGACTCCCCGCGGTGAACACAGCAGATAGTGGGGATGTGATTTTGCTCTAAAATAAACAGACAAACATTTTTTTCTGATAAAAATTGGTCACATTTGTAACTTAAGCAAATAGATTTCCTTCGAAAATGTTATTGGATTGTTCCACAAAGAGGAGTAAAGGAAGTAACGAATTAGCAGACGATTTTTTGTTTGTTTTTTTACAGAACCTGAAAAAAGGAAAAGGGGGGTAAAACTATAACGAGATTACCAATAGTTTTGTTCAGTTTTTCCCCTCTAAGCAGAGCGCGCAGAGATCGAGCAGTCCTTCTAAAAGAAGGTTGTGTGTAATGTAATATTTGAGCTTAAAAAAAAAAAGGTTTTAATTTCTATTTAGATATGTTCCTATAATCGACAAATAATGTTGAGTAATTTGCTCGTTACCAAACTTTAAGGGGAAAGACATCGAAAATTGTGGGGAGACTCCTCGTAGGCTCGTGGAGCAATGGACACTCCTATTTTATTGAAATGAATGTAGACATGATAGTTCTAAAACGTTTTCGTGTTTCTACACCAATGACATCCATTTTGTTGCGATTGTTTTTTTGCTAAACCACTGCGTCATCTCACATCTGATTTCAACAATGATGACCAGTACTTAAAACTAATAGTTACACGTTCCTGGTTACAAAGACCACGTGAATTATTATCAAACTTTATAGCAACAACTAGGAAGTGTAATGTTGTTTTTCTCTTTCCAACAGAACCTCTTCTCAAAAGAGCAAACAATGACATAGTTGTGTCTGTTTATTATCGACTGGTATACACGTAAAGACGGAGTCGAATAGCGAGTCCCGTTCAAATGAGTGGATTAAAAGCGCTTTTACTGCAACACACAGCTTTAACCTTCAAAATAAAAATACAAATCGGTCTTTCTTCCGTATTCCAGCTCTCTTAGCGTAAATGTTTCTGAGACTTAAAAGAGACAAATAAATGAAGTGCTTATATTTTAGGCTTTTCAATGAAAGACTGATCGACAAGTCGACAATTATTGTTTTTTGAATGTCTTTAAATCGGAAGTTCCTTAACCCAACACCAGGACTACCAGAGCAAATGAAGTTGTACTTCACTGCTAAGCCTATCATATCAATATGAAGTTATTAAGACTGAACGTGATTAATGAAATGGAAGATTGGAGGGTGGCGTTTAAGCCTTAACGATGATTCTGTAAATTGACAAACTACAAAGTAACTAATGGCTTCTCAGTACAGAGAGTAGTCTTATACTTAATCAACCTGTCCATTAGCAACTGTCAGTGTCTAAGGTTATGCATTTTTTGAGGTTGAAAAAGGAAAAGAATTATGAATTTTGACTTGCAATGTTTTCAAATCCATATATATGTTTTTCTTTAAGCCTGGTTCTTCAGCGCTTTTACTCAGGATGAAAGAAGAAAAAAAACAAAGGCTAGCTTTAATGAGATGTATGTAATATTCCAGGTTCTCGTGCTATTCGTCAACTAGTTAATATATATTTATACATGATCTCTTGCTCTGAAACACTCGGATATTAAATGAAAAGTTTAATCTCCTGCCACATACCAAAATTAAAAGATTTAAACTCCTGCTACATACCAAAATGAAAAGTTTAGGCTCCTGCTACATACCAAAATGAAAAGTTTAATCTCCTGCTACATACCAAAATGAAAAGTGTATGTTTCTGCTACATACCATAATGAAAAGTTTAGGCTCCTGCTACATACCAAAATGAAAAGTGTATGTTTCTGCTACATACCAAAATTAAAAGTGTATGTTTCTGCTGCATACCAAAAT
>NW_013674332.1:0-1509 GCF_000517525.1 Limulus polyphemus | reverse complement strand
AAAAGTTTAATCTCCTGCTACATACCAAAATGAAAAGTGTATGTTTCTGCTACATACCATAATGAAAAGTTTAGGCTCCTGCTACATACCAAAATGAAAAGTGTATGTTTCTGCTACATACCAAAATGAAAAGTTTGGGCTCCTGCTACATACCACATCACAATAAGTTCTGTAAAACTTTTTTATCAACATGTGTTCAGGAAGAACAAATTTTAAGTTGTTCCTTCTTTGGTTTAAATATTTGTAGTGTGTGTATTCTATTCTCCCATTCTCTATTATAAACAATTGTTACGCCTCTTACTTTTATTCGAGTATCAGTACAGTTGTTATACCCCTTAGTTTTATTCGTGTATCAGTACAATTGTTACGCCTCTTAGTTTTATTCGAGTATCAGTACAGTTGTTATACCCCTTAGTTTTATTCGTGTATCAGTACAATTGTTACGCCTCTTAGTTTTATTCGAGTATCAGTACAGTTGTTACGCCTCTTAGTTTTATTCGTGTATCAGTACAGCTGTTATACCCCTTAGTTTTATTCGTGTATCAGTACAATTGTTACGTCTCTTAGTTTTATTCGTGTATCAGTACAATTGTTACGCCTCTTAGTTTTATTCGTGTATCAGTACAATTGTTACGCCTCTTAGTTTTATTCGTGTATCAGTACAATTGTTACGCCTCTTAGTTTAATTCGTGAATCAGTACAATTGTTATACCCCTTAGTTTTATTCGTGTATCAGTAAAGTTGTTATACCCCTTAGTTTTATTCGTTTATCAGTACAATTGTTACGCCTCTTAGTTTTATTCGTGTATCGATACAATTGTTACACCTCTTAGTTTTATTCGTGTATCAGTACAGTTGTTACACCTCTTAGTTTTATTAGTGTATCAGTACAATTGTTACGCCTCTTAGTTTTATTCGTGTATCAGTACAATTGTTACGCCTCTTAGTTTTATTCGTGTATCAGAGGGCTAATCTTATAGCGTCTCAGCAGAATTATTCTACGTGTTTTATAACCTATCACAAGACAATAATTCTTTTGACGGTTTTTGGTATCGACCCTTTTGGCAAAAGGTACTTGACTTAATTGTTACGCTTCAGACCACTCAACAAAGTCAGAATGTACGAACTAAACAGATTTATTTTCTTTATGTTTTTACCATAGTAGATAAATCAATTTTCTGTACGAAAATAGACACGGATCTAAGAAAACAGAACGTTTAACGAAACTTGTGATAGATAAGCTATATTATCTATCATTTCTTCTCGTGTAAACACATCACGTTTATCTAGAAACATCCAGAGAAAAGAGAATAAAGCGAACTTCCCTTGTAACGTTATTGAAACTCATCTTCAGTTGATATTCTGATAACCAGAATAGATTACGTGCTGTGCATATGTTCAAGAGACTTGCGAATGTAAAATAACGCTACTGACATTAAGTAGTATGATAAAGTATGAAAGGTTACGCTACTAACAGTGTTATGTCCACTCGGTAGTATTATAAGATAT
>NW_013674331.1:12528-28138 GCF_000517525.1 Limulus polyphemus | reverse complement strand
TATACAGATAACGTATGAGTTTATAGTTCTGTTGTTTAGTGTGTAATGTAAATAGCGTATACCATGCGTATAAATGTTATAATTATGGAACTATTTTAGTTATATATTTATATACAGATAACGTATGAGTTTATAGTTCTGTTGTTTAGTGTGTAATGTAAATAGCGTATACCATGCGTATAAATGTTATAATTATGGAACTATTTTAGTTATATATTTATATACAGATAACGTATGAGTTTATAGTTCTGTTGTTTAGTGTGTAATGTAAATAGCGTATACCATGCGTATAAATGTTATAATTATGGAACTATTTTAGTTATATATTTATATATAGATAACGTATGAGTTTATAGTTCTGTTGTTTAGTGTGTAATGTAAATAGCGTATACCATGCGTATAAATGTTATAATTATGGAACTATTTTAGTTATATATTTATATATAGATAACGTATGAGTTTATAGTTCTGTTGTTTAGTGTGTAATGTAAATAGCGTATACCATGCGTATAAATATTATAAGAAATGTTCACGTTTAGAACAAACATGATTCTTAGGAACAAAACATGGGGAATAAACCGGAAATATTTAGATTCATTCTCGGAATGATAACATTAAAATAACTGACTTTGTTTCATAACTTAGCTTTTCTTACCAATGTTTCTTGTTTAATTAGATTGTTGTTTTCGCGATTTCACTTTCTTGTTGTTTCTATATAATTAATCGTAAATTTATTGTTTCTTGTTTAATTAGATTGTTGTTTTTGCGATTTCACTTTTATTATCGCGTAATCATAGATTTTTTTTTTGCTGTTAAAGAAATACAAAAAAAAAGGAGCATTTTTTTTACGTTTTTTGTCTGTTAGCGGCAAAAAAAGATACGCACTGGGCTATCTGTGTAATGCCAAGATATAAAAACCCGATTTTTAGAGTTATAAACCCTCAGACTTTCCACTGAGCCTCTGAGCCTACTTCGAATATAAACAGAAATTCTCGCGTATGACTCAATAAACTACTTGGAATATAAAAAGAAACTCACGCGTATGACCTAACTAAGGAACGTGCCACAAGTTTCACTCAGGTAACTAAGGAAAATAGCAGACTGTTTACTGAATTAGCTAAGAAAGATGGGATATGTATATTTGTTACTAATAATGGTACATTGTTCAGGTAACTAAAGAACGTGCCACAAGTTTCACTCAGGTAACTAAGGAAAATAGCAGACTGTTTACTGAAGTAACTAAAGAAAGTAACAAACTGTTCACTTAGGTGAATAATTAAAATTGTGAATTGTTCACTTAGGTTAGCTAAAAAAAAAAACAGACGTAATCTTCACTCACGTAGCTAACAAATATGAGATACTGTTCACTTAGGTTAGCTAAAAAATAGAATAATATTTAATGAAGTAGCTAAGAAAATTATAATTTGTTCTGTCACGTAGCTAAGGAAAGTATTCAATCAGATAGTTATGGAAATGGGAAATTGTCCATTTATGTGGCTATTTTTCTTGGGACATCTGGTTTCTTACTTTATCCAATATTATTGTATTCCAAAGACTGGTAAACTTTTTATCTTACTTGCTAATGCAGTAGTTGTCGAAATCAGGCTCATGTGTGAGCTTGAGTACTTCAGCAAAAGTAAAGTTTCGTGAGTCGCGCGTGAGAATTTCTGTTTATATTGCAAGTAACTAGAAATTTTGACTTGAACAATGTACCATCATTAGTAACAAATAAACATATTCCATCTTTCTAAGTAACTAAGCACTGAAAGATGATTTTCTCATTTAACACAATTAACAATGACTTTCTTAGTTAATGCAGTTAACAATGCATTTCACACTTAACACAGTTAACAATGACTTTCTGATTTAACATAGTTATCAGTAACTTTCTCACTTAATACAGTTAACAATGACTTTCTCACTTAACACGGTTAACAATGACTTCCTTAGCTAGCAGCATGAGCATTAAACGACTTTCTTAGTTAACAGTGTGAACATTATTTGAAGGGTTACAAAACAAAGTTAAGCCATATTCAGTGAAGATTAAGCCACATCTTTAGTTAGATTTAGGACCATAAAAACCCATGTTATTATTATTATTATTAGTGTTAATCCATTTCTGTTAGTTACAAAACAAATTAAATTTTTTTAAAAAGTCTTGGTTTTTTTTGTATACGCATGCGCAAATAAAAAATATAACTAATACCAGTTTTGTTAATGAGATATTTCCGACGGAGATCGAATAATACCGAAATAGTCATATTTGAACTTTACCGTATTGAAATGACTAGTGGTCATATCTGAACTCCTATCGTTACCAGCTAGAAGCAGGTTATGGTCGCGGCGTCGTGGTTTTGCGGTGTCACGTGCAACACATTTTCCTAAATACCTGTTCTTCCCTAAACACTCAGGATATTTACTTAAATACGCGAGTAGTTAGAAAGAAAAAGAAGAAAAAAAAGAAACTGAAAATAACTCAATAAAAAAAAAAAAAATAGATAATCGAATTTTTTCGTGGAGAATCGAGCGTCGTTACAAGTTACCTGTGCACGTGCAGAGGCTATTCCGGTGGACGACAGTCCGTTGCCAGATATCCAGCTGTCAAAATTCAAGTCCAGACTCAGGCAGAATATCCTGATGGCGGATCTGTCTGAAAGTAATTGTAAGCCTCTTAAAAGCAAGAACCGGTAGTACCGCTTTCTTAAGCCTAAACCGAGCAGCCACCGGTACAGAAAGGACGACGAGTTTACAAGCTGGGAATACAGGCGTAAACGAGTTACGTGTTCTCGTTCTCGACCATCCCTAAGGTTTTTTCCTTTACCCACCTCTCGCTGACTTAATGTCCTGTACTGTGCATATCATTTACAGTTCAGTAGTTATAGTAGTTTTTATGTACATACTTTTTAATGTAAAGAACCAAGGCAACGACAGCGGTACAGGGGCAGTCACATACAAGGAACTGATTTATCTTCATTTATTCTTCTGCAGGTTTTTTTTTCGGTCGAATATTGAAACAAGTTGATAATTTCAAAGATCAAACTAAAGTTACAGTGGGTTTGTAAAGAAGTCTTCGTTCATTAAAGTCGTATGTTTTACCACTATGTCTTTAGAAACCTTGCAGGATTTCTCTGTAAGTCGTATGTTTTACCACTGGACTTACAGAGATATCCTGCAAGGTTTCTAAAGACAATATGTTTTACCACTATGTCTTTAGAAACTTGTCAGGATATCTCTGTAAGTCGTATGTTTTACCACTATGTCTTTAGAAACTTTGCAGGATATCTCTGTAAGTCGTATGTTTTACCACTATGTCTTTAGAAACTTTGCAGGATATCTCTGTCTCCAAAATGAATATCATCACCCAAAGAAGATGACAGATGTCTTTCGAACAGAAAATGAAGTTTCGATCTTACACAGAAAACGTTTAACAAGCGAAATTGGTGTCGCTTAATCAGCTGATTTTTGCCATTAAATCCATTGCCTGTTACTTGAAAAACTGTATTTATTCTTATATAACGAAGTTAATTTATATTTACGTTCAGTTAAGTGTTTTATTCAATAACCCCAATTTAGGACTAAGTCAAATCTGCGTGTGTTTTTTTTTGTTTTTTTTTTTCGCAAAATAAAAGATAAAATATTTATTAGTTATTTCAGCCGACTAACACAGTTGCCATCATCAACACCAAGGTTAGCGACTACAATGTTATCTTGGTCTATATTGACTGTAGTCACTAACCCTGATGTTCATGGTGGTAACTGTGTTAGACGGATGAAAAATTGAATAAAGATCGTATCTTTCACCATGACAAAAAAAAACAACAACAAAAGAAACGTCCATTTTGCTTCTTTTTCTCTTACGTTGAAATACTCTTAACTTAACCGTCTACAAGTATCTGTCTTCCTTTAGAGGTCCCCCCACCCCCCACCTAAGCTGACATCTTGTTCTGCAATGCGACGAGTTTTAGAAAAATTACACAAAGTTAACTTGGTTTGGTTTAGATTACTTGTCGTTAAGCTCAAACCTACACGATGGGGTATCTGTGTTGTGCCTACGACGAGTATCGAAACCCGAATTTTAGCGTCATAAGCCTGCAGACTTACTGCTGAGCCACTGTGTGTGGGGGGGGGGTATTTTATCTAGTTATTTACACAGCATAGATGCGCTTGCGCGATGAAAGTTATAAAAGCACCTACAGCATCACAATAAAAGTGACACACTAGAATGGTATTGATTTTCTTCCTACCCCCCACCCTACCCCTTCTTCAGTTTACTTACAACAAAATTCCATTTCACACTTCGTTTCGTAAAAATTGAAAATGCGAAAAATTATCAAAGTGGAAAATATATATATAATTCTAAATAATAGAAGAAGTCTTGCACTCCCAAAAAAAACAACAGCAAAAGTTTTATAATACACGTTAATAACACGAGTGGGGAAATAAATAAACCGAAGTAAAAATGAAAGCAAGACGCGAACTTCAAGAAGACAGCTTTGGCAGGCATGAGTGAGCAAGAACCGTTTATTAAAGAACAAATACAGAAACAAGTATAGTTAAGAAATACAATGAACGTGATTTTCGACGTTAATAAAAAAAAGTAAGCTGGCTAATGATAGCCAAGAGAGGCAGATAACTGACGTTTATTTTTAACTTCTAAAATCTTACACGTTTATTTCAAGTTAAAATTTGGCGGCATATTTAACAGTATGCATAACATGGGAACTGATAAAAAAAAAAAAGTGGGTAAATTAACCTTTTATGGCGGGTGGGTAGGGATATGGTTGGCGGGGTCCAAGGTGGGTAGGGGCACTAAGGGTTAAACAAGGAATTGATAACCGTCTCGACTACCCTTCTGGTTTCTTGAATGATATTATTTAAATCAGTTCTTATTGCATGAGTACATGCTCAGTTTAAGAAACTTATACCGCTTACAGCAAGTTTTACCACACTAAAATATGTTCGTTAACACTTACAATCAGTTTTCTCACATTAAAAACTATTCATTAACACTTACAACAAGTTTTGTCACACTAAAAAAGTGTTCATTAACACTTAGAATCAGTTTTACCAAACTAACAACTGTTCATTAACCCTTACAAACAGTTTTGTCACACTAAAAACTGATCATTAACATTTACAGCAAGTTTTACCACACTAAAAACTGGTCATTATCACCTATATCCAGTTTTACCACACTAAAAACTGATCATTACCATTTACAACCAGATTTGTCACACTAACAACTGATCATTATCACCTACATCCAGTTTTACCACACTAATAACTAATCATTAACACCTATAGCCAGTTTTGTCACACTAAAAACTGATCATTAACACCTATAGCCAGTTTTACCACACTAAAAACTAATCATTAACACCTATAGCCAGTTTTGTCACACTAAAAACTGATCATTAACACCTATATCCAGTTTTACCACACCAATAACTAATCATTAACACCTATAGCCAGTTTTGTCACACTAAAAACTGATCATTAACACCTATAGCCAGTTTTACCACACTAAAAACCGATCATTAACACCTATAGCCAGTTTTACCACACTAAAAACCGATCATTACCACTTACAACTAGTTTTGTCACATTAAAAACTGGTCATTAACACTCGCAGCAAATTCTAACACACACTAAAAATTGTTATTAACATTTACAGCAAGTTTTGTCACACTAAAAACTGGTCATTAACATTTATAGCCAGTTTTACCACACTAAACACTGATGATTAACACCTATAGCCAGTTTTACCACACTAAAAACTGGTCATTAACACCTATAGCCAGCTTTACCACACTAAACACTGATCATTAACACCTATAGCCAGCTTTACCACACTAAACACTGATCATTAACACATATAAAAAGTTTTACCACACTAAAAACTGATCATTAACACTTACAACCAGTTTTGTCACACTAAAAACTGGTCATTAACACATGCAGCAAATTTTGTCACACTAACATTTATCATTGACATTTAAAACCAGTTTTAGACCTAGATTTTCGACTAATTTGATATATATATCGCCATATAAGTCATTAATGACAAAAAAGCTGGCTACAAATACCAGTATTTATAATACATATCCTAAATGTCACCATGGAAACAGACAGACCACCAAAGTAAGTACAGGAATTCTATCATTTGCAGCATATACAGGAAAACAAAAATAACAACTAGCTTTGTTGTGGTAACTTCATTTTCGCTAGGATTCACTTATTTGATACATAAGGATGCGTTTAGTTTTATCTACAGAAGGTTAAGTTAGTTTTGTTTCTATCTTCTTTAGGATTAAGCTTTCAACAGATATCAAGTGTAATCACCACACTGCAATCAGAGTACGTTATGTAACAGAAACCTTTATCCAGTTGAACTCCAGAATTGTGATAACGTAACCATACAAACAACCAATGTAATGACCACACTGCAATCAGCGTACTCTATGTAACAGTAACTTTTATCCAGTTTAACTCCAGAATTGTGATAATGTAACCACTTGAACTATACTTCTGGCTAAGGAGACAGAGAGAGAAAAACAAGATTTTTCTCAAATTCATTGGTGTTAGGACAGGTTTTACTGACTTGATGCTTCAACTTTATCTGGAAGTTCTATATAAACACAACTAATCAAATTATATAGAAGTTCTATATAAACACAACTAATCAAATTATATGGAAGTTCTATATAAACACAACTAATCAAATTACATAGAAGTTCTATATAAACACAACTAATCAAATTATATGGAAGTTATATATAAACACAACTAATCAAATTATATGGAAGTTCTATATAAACACAACTAATCAAATTATATGGATGTTCTATATAAACACAACTCATCAAATTATATGGAAGTTCTATATAAACACAACTCATCAAATTATATGGAAGTTCTATATAAACACAACTAATCAAATTATATGGAAGTTCTATATAAACACAACTAATCAAATTATATGGAAGTTCTATATAAACACAACTAATCAAATTATATGGAAGTTCTATATAAACACAACTAATCAAATTATATGGAAGTTCTATATAAACACAACTCATCAAATTATATGGAAGTTCTATATAAACACAACTAATCAAATTATATGGATGTTCTATATAAACACAAGTAACCGAATTATATGGAAGTTCTATAAAAATATGACTAATGAAATTATATGGAAGTTCTATATAAACACACGTAGTAAACCTTTTTTTTTCTCGATAAAATTAAATCACATTTATCGGATTTTTTGGGAAAAGATATACGAAAATATCGTTGAAAATGCATCTCTTATAATTTAAGAACATATGAACTCGTCCAAGCCGTATCTAATCAAGGAGTTTTTAACCCATCCTCCCTTATAAGCAGCCGACGAAAGCTTCGCCACACGTAACCACGCGCCTTTAGTTCTGATATAACGTAGAAAAATCAACGAATCGAAAACTATAATCTTCACGTTATATATGAAAATAAATAAACATTATTGCTATTACCCCGGATCACGTATTTAGGCCCGTTTTCTTTTCGTTCTCGTGTGGTCCTTAAAGCAAAAATAAAATGTCAAAAAACGAAGGCAAAGATGCGGGCTCTGAAAAGTCTTTAATTATGACATACAGGCTATCTTTTTCTTGGAATTATCCGAGTAAAATAGTAAAGTAACCTAGAATTCAATTCAGTGTTTATGTTTTAACTAATACGTTTTAAAATAAGAGACGACAAATTACTAATTAAATAATAAAAAAATAAATTCGTGTAAATATTTGCTTCTATTACAAATCGTCGACAACTTTCATTTTTTTTTTGTCCCTAAGCGAATGTTTGTTTTACCATAGAGGTCGCCAACAGCGAGTTTTGTCCCTGGAGATTTTTGACAGTGAGTTTTTGTTCCCACAGATTTTTTTTTCTTGTGTTGTAATGACGATGTGATTTCTCAATTTTGAGAGGAATATGGTAATATGTAGAACTAACAATATCTATACACTGATAGCTGGAGTCAGGATTGTCATTCTGTTGTCATATACTTTTATTACTTGTTTTTAGGCAGAGCAAAGTAACTTGTGAGTTCTTTCGGGGTGTTGAATAAAACAAAACAATTTTGTTTTCCGTTGTTAAACTAGAAAAAAGACAAAGATACTAAATCGAGAAAACATTTCCGTGCAAAATTATGGGAGTGGTAAGCCTAAATAGGCTTTAATATGATAATAACATAGTGTCTGTTTGCAAACTAGAATTTTGAAAAAAAAACACAATAACAACTCTTGATATTTTCCAGCACTGAAAGGGGTAAGGCAGAGTTTCTTTCAGGGCATAGTTACCTAAAGACGTTTAACGTTAAGTTCAGGGAAGTTACAGGCTTCCCACGACCCCGAAGTTCCCGGGCTAGAAGGGTTGAGGCTGATGCCGACACGCCCACGGGGTTCAGCAAGCAGATGGTGGTTGTGTGAGTAAAAGGGTTAAAGTTTTTCTTTCCACCGCTATGAGAGAGAAGAATGAAAGGAAGAAGGGGGAAAGGCTACAAAAGAACAACTGAAAACGGGTTTACTGGTACAGCATCTAAGGTATACGGTGTGTGTGTGTGTGTGTATGTATTTAACGATAGTGAGTCCAGACCGTAGAAAGCCGTGTGTGAATGTGTGCTGTCGTTTATGATAATGACCGCAGTCTGTTACGTCATTACGGCCTCTCGGCTGGGCCAGAAGCCCGCCACTAATGAAAGAGGGCTCGTGGCGTGCACGGACGCCGGTTAGTAGCGACAGAAAAACTTGTCTGGACGACCCGATCCGAATGCAACCGTTAGGAAGAAAGTCTCATCTGGCTCGCTCTCACACGACTGAAATCAGTGTATTGGACACGTGGTTCGGAGAAGTGTTGGTTTTTATTACTTGGCTTGACTGATGGATACAACAGCGATAGCCAGTGGTAAAGTTAGCCGAGAATATTTGTTAAAGATAACAAGAGGCGGCCATGTTGGTGTGATGACGTCATTCTGAGAAGGAAGGGTTGATATGTGAAACTGAGCATCCTGGGAAATCATAAAGGAGAGTGACGAGCTACGAAACTAAATTTTGATTCGCTTTTTTTTTTTTAAGTTTATCTTTATGGCACAGACTTCAAGTTTTAATATGTGTAGCGATAGACTTCATTATTAGAAAATGTTTCATAACAATGTCGACGTCATATGGCGAAAGATGTCCAATCAGCTTCTCGAAACTCCACCATCGTAAGTTTTAATGTATATATTAATATACATATACATTGTGTATATTAATACACAATATTGTACTTCGGTTAAAAATAATTCTCTGTTCATAATATATATATATAATAAACTAAATATGCAAATACTATGTTTTAATTCCTTAAGGTTTATTAGTTTGATTTCAAAATATAATTTCAATTATTTGATATTATAATAATACGTTATCTCTGGATTGTTAGATCTTACGTTAAGGCTTAGTTCAGGTTGAATAGGTGTTCTCTAGATTGTTAGATCTTACATTAAGGCTTAGCTCAGGTTAAATAGGTGTTCTCTGGATTGTTAGATCTTACGTTAAGGCTTAGTTCAGGTTAAATAGGTGTTCTCTAGATTGTTAGATCTTACGTTAAGGCTTAGTTCAGGTTAAATAGATGTTCTCTGGATTGTTAGATCTTACATTAAGGCTTAGCTCAGGTTAAATAGGTATTATCTGGATTGTTAGATCTTACGTTAAGGCTTAGCTCAGGTTAAATAGGTGTTCTCTGGTTTGTTAGATCTTACATTGAGGCTTAGTTTAGGTTAAATAAGTGTTTCATTTTCAACCAAACTTTGTACTTAACTTAAGAGAAATTACTCCTGTTAGTATACTTTGAGTAAGATGTAAAATAAGCGTGGAGTTGACCTTGATATAGAATAAACGAAACGCCATACGAGACGTAGTAACATTATAACAACATCTATCTACATAACTGTTTTTGATATCATCACGTTATAACAACTTCAGTTGATATTTTTATCAGTTTGCTATCAGTGAAACTGCGAGCTAAGAACAGTTGCATGCTTTATAAATTGTAATTAATACTGCTAGAAATATATTACGATATTATTGTTGTTGTTGTTGTTTTTCTTCTTCTTTTGTTTGAATGAAATCATAATTTAACGAAAAGTTGTGTTACTTACGTGCACAAAGAATTTGTCACTTTTCTGTGAAGTTTTTCAATAAACTGTTTCTTATATTTTTACGGACTTACAACGCTAAAGTTCGGAGTTCGAATCCTCACGGTGCGCCAAAAAAAAACATTTTGTAACTACTTCAGTGTTTTTTTGTTTGTACATTTTACCTGTTAGTTAGTTGTAACTACGTTAGTCACGCTAGGGCTTTCTCTCTCTTGGTAACAAGCAGCTTCACAACGTACGAGTAATAAAAGATTTAATGACTAATCTTAGGAAGATGTTTTTGTTTTTTTTTAAGACCAAGGTGACATCAGGTGTTCAAAGGTATCATTATCAGTTTTATATATCACTAATTCAAGTCCAATAAAGCTAATTAAATGAACGTAGGATTACACTTGGCTCATACATAATGTTAAAATGGCTGTCCTAATATAGGCCATAAAACAGCCATTAAGTTCTACGTTAAATAAAAGACATAATATATGTAGTTAATTTTGGACCACCCTGTATATTTGGTGATAAAATAAACCAAGCACGAGGATACGTAGGTTTAACGTAGATCATATACCAGTGATATTTTTGTTGGAAATAGAGGACAGGTATTGAACTTCGAATCATATTATCTTCTGATGAATCCACTATTCTGTCTCACTACTTACTATATTTTACACCAGAATGTAGAGGTTTCGTAGGAGAGAGTCTTTTACAGAAAGGGGAGAATCCTTGGTCGCTATGTGTAGCTTATAGTAATTACTATTATCCCTAAGACGTGTTGTCAGGTTACGACAAGGTTTTTAAGACTTGTTGTCAGGTTTACGGTAAGGTTTTTAAGACGTGTTGTCAGGTTTACGGTAAGGTTTTTAAGACGTGTTGTCAGGTTTACGGTAAGGTTTTTAAGGCTTATTATCAAGTAACGGCAAGGTTTTTAAGAAGTGTTGTCAGGTTTACGGTAAGGTTTTTAAGGCTTGTTATCAAGTTAAGGCAAGGTTTTTAAGGCTTGTTATCAAGTTACGGCAAGGTTTTTAAGGCTTGTTATCAAGTTAAGGCAAGGTTTTTAAGGCTTGTTATCAAGTTAAGGCAAGGTTTTTAAGGCTTGTTGTCAGGTTTACGGTAAGGTTTTTAAGACCTGTTGTCAGGTTTACGGCAAGGTTTTTAACGCTTGTTATCAAGTTACGGCAAGGTTTTTAAGACCTGTTGTCAGGTTTACGGTAAGGTTTTTAAGACGTGTTGTCAGGTTTACGGTAAGGTTTTTAAGACTTGTTGTCAGGTTTACGGTAAGGTTTTAAGACGTGTTGTCAGGTTTACGGTAAGGTTTTAAGGCTTGTTATCAAGTTAAGGCAAGGTTTTTAAGGCTTGTTATCAAGTTAAGGCAAGGTTTTTAAGACTTGTTGTCAGGTTTACGGTAAGGTTTTTAAGACGTGTTGTCAGGTTTACGGCAAGGTTTTTTGAGGTAGTTTCTTCATCGAAGGAATACCATTTAAAAACCTTTAAAATCTTAAAAACAACAACATTGAATTATAATTTATAGAAGGAATAATTCCAACCTCTTTTATCGTGCAAATTCACACGACCAAACAAATATGATAAACGTTTAAAAAGCAAAAATTTTAAATAAATATAATCAATTGTTTGACAAAAGTCTGTGTGCGTGCGCGCTTACTTAAAACTGGCGAACCGCTGGACCGATTGTCACCAAGGCTAGCATTAACTTTTGGCTCTTCCCTGAGAGTATACGAATTTTCTTCCAAACTCAACACGTTTGTTTTCTGTCTGTGATACGATTCGGATATGACTATTTTGAGTATTTACATAAAAAAAAAACGTCTTTCTAGAAACAATAAACACGTTTCTTAGAAACTCAGACTGACGAATCAGGTTTCGAATTTCTGCGGTATCGCAAAATACTCCCTTCCCATACTGTAAGTTGTGAGTGCGTTACAAGAGTCACAGTCAATTCCTTAGCGTGGATGGCGAGTGGTAGGGTGCTGTTAACTGGCTGTCTACCCCTCTGGTCAGTAGTTAAAAATCTACCCACTTCCCATACTGTAAGTTGTGGGTGCGTTACAAGAGTCACAGTCAATTCCTTAGCGTGGATGGCGAGTGGTAGGGTGCTGTTAACTGGCTGTCTACCCCTCTGGTCAGTAGTTAAAAATCTACCCACTTCCCATACTGTAAGTTGTGGGTGCGTTACAAGAGTCACAGTCAATTCCTTAGCGTGGATGGCGATTGGTAGGGTGCTGTTAACTGGCTGTCTACCCTCTGGTCAGTAGTTAAAAATCAGGGACAGTGGCATATAGCCTTAGTAGCTTTGCCAAACATGACTGATTAAACGTACCGTCGCTTGGAAACAAGACTTCTGCATAGAAACTGATGAAACCAAATATCTGACCATAAATCTATAAAAATTTAAATGACGATTCACATCCCCAGTGGCTCAGCGGTACGTCTGAAGTCTTACAGCGCTAAAAACCTTGTTTGTTTGTTTTTTGAATTTCGCGCAAAGCTACAAGAGGGCTATCTGCGCTAGCCGTCCCTAATTTAACAGTGTAAGAGTAGAGGGAAGGCAGCTAGTCATCCCCACCCACCGCCAACTCTAGGGCTACTCTTTTACCAACGAATAGTGGGATTGACTGTCAGATTATAACACCCCCACGGCTGAAAGGGCGAGCATGTTTGGTGTGACGGGGATTCGAACCCGCGACCTTCAGATTGCGAGTCGAGTGCCGTATCCACCTGGCCATGCCGGGCCCTATACCCTTGTGGGGCACAGCACAGATAACTCATTATGTAGCTTCGTGCTTAGCGACAGACAAACAAACACATCGTAACCATTCTCACTGATTCTTTACTTGCTAGTAAATGTATATTTTGGGTAAGTTTCAAACTTGGTCTTGTGTTAAGCGAATATAAATATATTTAACGTTTCGGGTAATGCTGTAACGTTATCTTCAGCTTACCGATATAAATATATTTAACGTTTCGGGTAATGCTGTAAAGTTATCTTCAACTTACAGACATAAATATATTAACGTTTCGGGTAATGCTGTAACGTTATCTTCAACTTACAGATATCAATACACTTAACGTTTCGGGTAATGCTGTAACGTTATCTTCAACTTACAGACATAAATATATTTAACGTTTCGGGTAATGCTGTAACGTTATCTTCAACTTACAGATATAAATATATTTAACGTTTCGGGTAATGCTGTAGCGTTATCTTCAACTTACAGATATAAATATATTTAACGTTTCGGGTAATGCTGTAACGTTATCTTCAACTTACAGACAATAAAGTAAGTTTATCCTGATTTTCACTGAAAACTATATACGTATATATCATACGAAACGAATTACAAATTTTGTAATAACTCTGTATGTGAGTAAGATCAGATGGAGGTAGAGATAGACGGATATAATAAGAAGTTCCTGAAGAGGTTAAGCCTAGTTTCCGGCGGAATACATGGCGTTTCCTGTATGTAGAATATTTCCCCTGATGAACTAACACCGGCATGACGTTGATTGTAAGTTATCCTGTATGTCTTGGGCTTAACTGTTTTTGTTTCTCTTGTGTATTTTAACAATACAGGAAGTTTGTTACATTTATTTGTCGCGAGGATAAGTCTGAATACAAGTGCTTCAAACCAAAGAGTGCTTGGATATATGCCAAACTTTATCGTTCAGGAATGTACGTGTGGAACAACATCACATCCCCATTTCATTATTGCTCTGGAAATTTAGTAAAAACTTAACAAAAAAAAACATCACATAAATTCAACCCACGGCCATAAGCCTTTTCGTATACTTGAAAGTGGATTTCTATAGTTTTGATATTGTGGGTATTAACAATTTATAGATCAAATTAAGTGTTAAATTAAAATTAAACGTTAGGCCAATCAATGTTCGGGTGTCATTTCCAGCATGCGAGGTTTCCTAACGTTGATCTCAGATATTATTTCATGAAAGAGTAAATTTCATTGGCTGGGAAATAGACACTCGGGAATTATTTTGTGAAAGAGTAACTTTCATTGGCTGGAAGACGGACACGCCTGAGCATCAGCTGTTTCTTACGCTCTTTTTTTTTTTCTTGTAGTTTTATGAACGATTTTCATGTGTGGTACAAATCTGTTCTCAACTGTTAATGACTCAGTCTTTTCTTCCGCTTTAATTGCTCACAAAACGGCCAGTTTTCTACAAACTCTTGCTGTTGTTTTTCTGCTTAGACGAGAATCTGTCATTCTTTCGATAGGCGTCACTGTCTTAGATACACATGATCTCATGAAGCTGTAAATAGACCGGAAATAAACTGAATATTTTAATCAAAGGATCAAACTTCTTATTTCTTTGTCAAGTATAAAGAATGCAGAGAAACATTTGAATTTTGTTAGCTGACTTCACAAAGGTTAGCGTGCGCAGAATGTGAATCAGAGGGTTTATGGTTCGCGTATCGTTGCCGAAAAAAAAAAAGTGCACCACGCTCATGTCTATCACTCCAAATTTAGGGACAACTACACAACGGTTATCTACACTAGATAAGCAGGTATTAAGCACCACTCACCATCAACTGTTGGATTATTCATGTCACACCGAATAGTGGGATTTGACCGTCACTCTGATAACGCATCCATGTCCCCAAAATGCCAAACGCGATTTAATTTTTTGCCATAACGGGACTCGAACCCCTAAATCTCAACACCACAATTCGGTACGCTAACCGCTGTACTAGACTAGGCCCGCGAAATTAAATTAATCTATTACTTACAAGTTTTGTTTTCCAGTCATGCCTCTGGTTTTTAAATCAAATATTAACGATAAACTATGTATTTATTTTCGGAAGGTTTGTTCATGGAAATAAGTTCTATATGATATATATATATACATTTACATACCTTTCCTACACCTTAGTGATTTTTAAAACCGACATTTTCATGTTCATCCAACATCGATAGTAATTGATTTCTAAACACTTAAGTATCACGAAACTTTACAGATGTTGCTATAAACCGACTAGATAAAGATGGCGGCAAATTGCTTGTCGCCCACGTTTTGAAGTTTACCAGGAAAATTAATTACTTTTGGAACGCTGTTCATAACTAAATTTACTTCTGCAACTAATCGTGTGGTTGGAAAATTCAAACTGACGCCTTCAGAGTAGTACAAAATAGTAAGATCAAAACGGTTAGCAAATTTTACTAAAAAAAAATAAAACAACAACAACAACCCCTTAGAGCTTTCGATAATGTGAAGATTTCTTCGTCAGGAACTTTAGGGTTTTCAATTTTTTTTTTAGGTGAAAATCCTCGGAACTTGACCTGAGAATGTTGTTTGATATAATGCAGCATTTCCCAAACATGAGAAGTCTTGCAGTTGTGGTAGCCGAGTCTGCCCGTTTGTTGTAAGGGTTAGGATTGCTTAGTATTACTCTAACATTAGGAGTGT
>NW_013674331.1:10245-11673 GCF_000517525.1 Limulus polyphemus | reverse complement strand
CTCTTACACACGTTAATATTTCAGTAGCCTGATTCAGGTATGTCATACAAACGTTAATATTTCAGTAGCCTGATTCAGGTATCTCATACACACATTAATATTTCAGTAGCCTGATTCAGGTATGTCATACAAACGTTAATATTTCAGTAGCCTGATTCAGGTATCTCATACACACATTAATATTTCAGTAGCCTGATTCAGGTATCTCATACACACATTAATATTTCAGTAGCCTGATTCAGGTATCTCATACACACATTAATATTTCAGTAGCCTGATTCAAGTATCTCGTACACACATTAATATTTTAGTAGCCTGATTCGGGTATCTCGTACACACAATAATATTTCAATAGCCTGATTCAGGTATCAAACACACAGACACATTGAAACAACAATAACAAAACAAAACAGCTGTCACCAAACTTTATGTCGCTAGAAATATATTGTTAAAATGGTTTCTTTCGAAGATGGTACATTTCTACAAATAATCCTTCGGATGATCCTATGGTTTTACAAATAATCCTTTGGATGATCCTATGGTTTTATAAATAATCCTTTGGATGATTGTACATTTCTACAAATAATCCTTTGGATGATCCTATGGTTTTACAAATGATCCTTTGGATGATCCTAGTGATCATCCGAAGGATTATTTGTAAAACCATAGGATCATCCGAAGGATTATTTGTAAAACCATATGGTTTTACAAATGATCCTTTGGATGATCCTGTGGTTTTACAAATACTCCTTCGGATGATCGTATGGTTTTACGAATGATCCTTCGGATGATCCTATGGTTTTACAAATAATCCTTCGGATGATCCTATGGTTTTACAAATGATCTTTCGAAGGTAATCAACTCCAATTCTGCGACTTGAAGCGTCTTAATTATCAATGTTTTTTTTTATCTATTTAGAAAAATGTTTTCATAGTGTACAATTCCTCTCTTGTGAAAGTAATAGGCACGGTAACCTCGTATTAATGTGTACTAAAACGTGTAATATCTTGGGACTGGAAAAGTATGATTTGAGATAATGACACAGCTACGGTGTGTTATATTTATACAATAGAATGTCATGTCTGAGGTACAAAGTGCTAACACACACTTCCTACTGGTGTTTATTGAAATATGTGTTGAGAGAATACGTTTTAAATGTGGTCACATTGTGTTATGTGAGCTGTAACCGTAGCGGTTTCTCGGAAGCCAGGGACGTTCTTAGAAAGAGCTCTTATACTCTAACTTAAAGCGGGCTATCTTGCATTAGCTATTTCTCTTTTTCGTAAAAAATTGTATCTGTATAGGTTTCAAGTATCCTGACACTTACTACCTTTCTTTAAGGGTTTCAAGTCTCCTCACATTAACTGTCTTCCTGTAACGGTTTCAAGTATCCTGACACTTACTACCTTTCTTTAAGGGTTTCAAGTC
>NW_013674331.1:6179-10100 GCF_000517525.1 Limulus polyphemus | reverse complement strand
TCTTCCCATAACGGTTTCAAGTATCCTGACATTTACTACCTTCTCGTGACGGTTTCAAGTATTCTGACACTTACTATCTTCCCATAACGGTTTCAAGTATCCTGACATTTACTATCTTCTCGTGACGGTTTCAAGTATTCTGACACTTACTATCTTCCCATAACGGTTTCAAGTATCCTGACATTTACTATCTTCTCGTAACGGTTTCAAGTATTCCTGACATTTACTATCTTCCCATAACGGTTTCAGGTATCCTGACATTTACTATCTTCTCGTGACGGTTCCAAATATCCTGACATTTGCTATCATCCTGTAATGGTTTCAAGTAACCTGACCTTTGCTATCGTCATATAACGGTTTCAAGTAACCTGACCTTTGCTATCGTCATATAACGGTTTCAAGTATCCTGTAATCCCTGATACAAATGAAAACGAATTATTTTTTGTATCTGGAGCCTTTTATATTAATGAAAGTTTTTTTCATATATGGTGTTGATATTCTACCAACCTATTGAATGAACTTATTAGTATATATATATATATATACTAAGGGTTCTATTTTGGACCGCTGAATTTTTTGTGACGATGCGAATTCTCCGTTTCTATTTAAAAGATTCACGCGGATTTGTGCACGTGTAAGATATGGATATTTCCCGTCGAAGCTGTGATAGTGAAATACTGAACTACTAATGATGTATTCTGGAGATATAGGTCGTTATTTTATTTACATTGATAGAAATGTCCCATAATAAAGTCCAGTTTGCGTTAAGAGTTCAGAATAATGAAATCTCCGGTTGATGACATATTGTTGTGGGTTTCAGTCGCGTATCCCGTGATGATATTGTTGGTTTCAGAATGTTTCCCTTTATTATCGTTGTTGATATATGATTCTTGTCATAAAACATTAGTATTAGGCCTATTACATTCTTAAACACTACGTTATGAGTCCACTCTAATCTACTAATGGGGTAGGTTAAGAATGCAATGTTTCAAAAATGTAATAGGCCTAATACTAATGTTTTATGACAAGTACTATAATTGAAATCATTCTTCGCTGGCTTGTTGATATATTGTGTGTTTCTGAATGAATATTATTATTATTATTATTACGGGTCTATTTGTAACTTTTTCGCCACACGTAATTTTAGTGGTGAAACCAGTCGTTTTTTATTTAGTTTAGTGAAATCTCGAAATAATGGTTACCACATTTCGTATGGTCAGTGGGATTCATTTATTATGTTATGTTTTGTAAAAGAAAACACAACACTGTATAATAATCCAGAGAACACATGGGAAAAAGTAAATACAAATGTTTTACTCACACATTTCATAGGGCTTGGAAACTAATTAAAATAGGGTGTTAGTAAAAGAAACGTCGTTGTGTGTTACATGAAATTAAAATCCTCTAACACACTTGTGTTGTTCATGTGTTATTTAACTCAGCCGCAATAAGTGCGCCTATAACATACCGAGTTTTGTTAGGAATGGTACGATGTAGCAGCACTGAGTTTTTTTGTTCCCTAATTGTTGAGTAAACTTACCATTAAAGGTAAGCTGTAGCAACACAAAGTTTTATTGTTCCCCAATTGTTGAGTAAACTTACCATTAAAGGTAAGCTGTAGCAACATTGAGTTTTATTGTTCCCTAATTGTTAAGTAAACTTACCATTAAATGTAAGCTGTAGCAACACTGAGTTTGATTGTTCCCTAATTGTTGAGTAAACTTACCATTAAAGGTAAGCTGTAGCAACATTGAGTTTTATTGTTCCCTAATTGTTGAGTAAACTTACCATTAAAGGTAAGCTGTAGTAAAACTGAGTTTTATTGTTCCCTAATTGTTGAGTAAACTTACCATTAAAGGTAAGCTGTAGCAACACTGAGTTTTATTGTTCCCTAATTATTGAGTAAACTTACCATTAAAGGTAAGCTGTAGCAACACTAAGTTTTATTGTTCCCTAATTGTTGAGTAAACTAACCATTAAAGGTAAACTATAGCCATATTGAGTTGTTAGAAATATTTTCCAAAGTATTAAATTGTTACATTAAGTAATTCACGATTAGGAATAAACTGTAAAATTAGCGAATTAAAAAAAACTGTTTTTGTTCTTTACGAAATGTTTCTTAAAATTAGGTAGTAAAAATGGTGCATTAAGAAAAAGGTTTTGATTTTATATTGGTACATATAATATTCAAATACCTTGAAATTAAGAACAGGTGTAGCATGTTAAAAAAATTATTGTATTTAGATTGAACGAAATGTTAAGTAAAATTTAACAAGACCAACGAAGCAGCTTTTAATAGTAAACTCTTCCCTGTTCTAAACCTTGACGGTTTTCCTCAAGGCATTTTTTACCTAACTAGTCTTAACTTAAATGGATAAAGAATTCAAGAAACAGTAATTGCGTCAGGTTGTCGGCTATTTTTTTTTTTTTTTTTTTGAGTTGCTGAAACAGGCATAACTACATTTAGAATTTTACTGGTGTCGATATATTCTGTCAAGCTTTACAGGCATAAGACATAGTTATAATGTTACTGATATCAAGATATCCTGCTAAACCTAATAACCATAACATATATCCAGATATATCCAGTTACAGGATTACATACAGCCACTTTTATCCGGATATATCCAGGTACAGGATTACATACAGCCAATTATACCCGGATATATCCAGTTACAGGATTACATACAGCCAATATGAGCCGGATATATCCAGTTACAAGATTACATACAGCCAATTTTACCCGGATATATCCAGTTACAGGATTACATACAGCCAATTTTACCCGGATATATCCAATTACAGGGTGCCAAATGGCATGAACTAAGAAGTGTTTTACTACATCGTAACATGAGGGTTTAAAGCGTTGAAATTCAGGAGTTGATCCCTTTTGTTGGAAGAGCACAGACAACCAACCGTGCTTTAACAAGAAACATATTAATCCATATCTGTTTATCAGCTTATATAAATGGTTTTATTATCTATTGGGCGAGTAATCCAGTATACAATCCTATGTATTCCTGTGCAATCCAGTGTGTAATTCAAGTATGTAATCCTGTGTTCTCCAGGTGTGTAATACAGTGTACTCTAAGAGTGTAATCCTCTGTATTCCAAGTGTATAATCCTATGTGCCCTAGGTGTGTAATCCAAGTATGTAATGCTTTGTGCTCCAGGTGTGTAATCCAGTGTACTCCAAGCGTGTAATCCTGTGTATAATTCAAGTGTGTGATTCTGTGTAATCCAGTATACTCAAGGTGTGTGATTCTGTGTAATCCAGTGTACTCAAGGTGTGTAATTCAAGTGTGTGATTCTGTGTAATCCAGTGTATTCAAGGTGTGTAATTCAAGTGAGTGATTCTGTGTAATCCAGTATACTAAAGGTGTGTAATTCTGTGTAATCCAGCGTACTCAAGGTGTGTAATTCTGTGTAATCCAGTGTATTCAAGGTGTGTAATTCAAGTGAGTGATTCTGTGTAATCCAGTATACTCAAGGTGTGTAATTCTGTGTAATCCAGCGTACTCAAGGTGTGTAATTCTGTGTAATCCAGCGTACTCAAGGTGTGTAATTCTGTGTAATCCAGTGTACTCAAGGTGTGTAATTCAAGTGTGTGATTTTGTGTAATCCAGTATACTCAAGGTGTGTGATTCTGTGTAATCCAGTGTACTCAAGGTGTGTAATTCTGTGTAATCCAGTGTACTCAAGGTGTGTAATTCAAGTGTGTGATTTTGTGTAATCCAGTATACTCAAGGTGTGTAATTCTGTGTAATCCAGTGTACTCAAGGTGTGTAATTCAAGTGTGATTCTGTGTAATCCAGTGTACTCAAGGTGTGTAATTCTGTGTAATCCAGTGTACTCAAGGTGTGTAATTCAAGTGTGATTCTGTGTAATCCAGTGTACTCAAGGTGTGTAATTCAAGTGTGA
>NW_013674331.1:4373-5463 GCF_000517525.1 Limulus polyphemus | reverse complement strand
AATATATATATATATATATATATATTTAAGACAAAAAACTAATCTTCCCTCTGTAGCGAATGTATATTCTAAAAATTTACCAAAAACATATTTCTGAATGTTCGTTCTAGGTATTCTCGAGTGAAGAGCAAGAGTTCAGTACAGAGAACAACTCGAGACTTTGTTCGTTTCTTATCTGTTCCTCTACATTGTTCTCCAACGAGGACTTCAGATTATCGGATTTCAATAATTACACACAAAATAAGCTTTTTTCTCATCTAACTTCGAGATAAAGACTGGCGGTAAGTAGTAATATAATTTCCATGCTCATTGTTAGAATTTATATATTATGATAAGAACTAGGACTTAAAGTAAGGTGAATAATAATAGTATTTGAGGTGGAGCAAAAGTAAACCGTTTCTTCCCAAAGGCCTCCAGTACTAACCAACAGCGCATGACGTAATGACCCTTTGCGAGCCGTGATTGGTTGCTCCTGCCTCCTGATCTATAAGTGCCAGAAGAAGGAGGAGGAGATTCGGAAATTAAAACAATATTTTTCAGTTGGGTATCTGCCAATATTCAAAGAAAAAAAGTTTCATATATGTATCTTTTAACTTAACTGACTTATCTTTAATCTTATCCGTGTTAAAATTCTAAGCAATATATATATATATATGTAAATGGTCTCTGTAAAATGTCCGCTATTATTACAATCTAAGAATGTGAATAACTTTGAGGTTAAAAAGAAAAACTTCTTTTGATGATCAGGTCCATCAAATGAAATGACGTCGTTTTATCGAAACCTGTTGTTGTACTGATTAGGATGGCCTAAAGTTAAAAGAGATAAAACATAATAGTTTTTTGTTCTAACATCCTCAAGAAAAACCGACAATCGTTCACCCGAACACTCGGTACAAATGAAATATTTCCTTTGCCCACAAATTCGCCCTCGAAGAATTAAGGGTCTCTTATAAACCAGTTTTCTTAAGTAAGGACTTGTGTCGCTAGTTTCGTCAGAACGAAGTTACGGAAAGTTAATTAACAAACGGAGACGTAACAGTATTATAAAAGTTGTAAGTTGAAAGTGACGAGAAACTTACTGATTGTGGAA
>NW_013674331.1:1985-4352 GCF_000517525.1 Limulus polyphemus | reverse complement strand
ACACTCGGTACTAAATGAAATATTCCTTTGCCCACAAATTCGCCCTCGAAGAATTAAGGGTCTCTTTCACGGTAAGGATAAGAAAGTTCGCCCTCGAAGAATTAAGGGTCTCTTTCACGGAAGGATAAGGAAGTTCGCCATCGAAGAATTAAGGGTCTCTTTCACGGAAGGATAAGAAAGTTCGCCCTCGAAGAATTAAGGGTCTCTTTCACGGAAGGATAAGAAAGTTTGTCCTCGAAGAATTAAGGGTCTCTTTCACGGAAGGATAAGATTTCTTAACATTGTGATTCGTCTAATTTTATATCCTACGTGATTCCTTAGTATTTAGGTTCTTGGTGGCTCAGCGGTAAGCTTGAGGGCTGATAATGCTAATATTCGGGGTTTCACCGCCTGCATTGGTCATATCTCGTACATTCGATTACGCAGCCTTGCTCTTAAAAACAAAGAGATTTTAGCGCCCCCCTCCCCCATACAGTAGCTGAGCGTTAAGTTCGAGAACTTATAACACTAAAATTCAGGGTTCGATATCCTCTGATGAGTACATAACTACACAATGGACTACCTGTGCTGTGCCCACCACGGGTGTCAAAAGCCGGTTTTAGTGTTGTAAGCCTTCGTAGTTACCGCTGAGTTACTGTTCATTATGTAAGTTTGGGCTTAAAAGCAAACAAATCTTAGTGTATTTATAATTTTTATGACTTGGACAAAATTCTTATATACATCTTAGGATAAGAACATGTTAGAATGTAAAGTATATTTTATGTACATATGTATCATTGGTTCAATTACTTTCTGGTGTGTTTGATTGTTTGTTTGTTATGGATTTCGCGCAAAGCTACACGAGGTCTATCTGCACTAGCCGTCCCTAAATTAGCAGAGTAACATCAGAGAGAAGGCAGCTAGTCATCACCACCCACCGCCGACTCTCGGGCTACTCTTTACCAACGAATAGTGGGATTGACATTCACATTATAACGCCCCCCTCCCCCAAGGCTGAAAGGATAAGCATGTTTGGTGTGACGGGGATTCGAACCCGCGACCCACAGGTTGCGAGTCGAGCGCCCTCAACTGGCGAAATCGAGAAAATGTGAAAAAACTTAGAAAAAAAAATAGACGAAGAATTTTACGTTTGAGTCCACTTAATAAAAAATACAATATATGAAACCATTCCAAAAATCACTGTAAAGAGCTGTCCGAAACTTTAAGCGTTTCGTGTAAATGTGGCAATGGCGTTGATTTTGAATTGAACACTATTATTATGGGATTTCTTCAATATTTGTTTATAAGATGATAAAGTACGTACATATGTTAACTCGCTAATTGTCCACAGCACATTTAACTAAATAAAAATCTGCATTGTTTAAACCTAGAGTTAGCGAGGGGACCTGACCCCCCCATCTGATTTTAAAACACATTTTATTCTGAACTATTTATACATAAAAATACCATTATTCTCACTATCTAGTACATCGTATTTTTCGAAGAAAACAAGTGATTTCACCAAGTTTTTTATGTCATTTCTTTACACTGAGTATTGTACTAGGTACTAACTACTCCATGTAGTTCAATATATGGGGTACACTGCAGAGAACGGTATAAAGACAGCTCGGTAATTTTGGAATGAATTCCTTTATTTTAAAGGGGCTCTGCGGTAGAGCTCTGGATTTCAGAGCTGACAAGCCGGAGTTACATCTGTGTTATACCACAAAATATCTCCAACACACACACACACACACACACAAATTAAGCTGTGATCGTGTTATAAGAATGACGGTTAATCTCTTAGTGTGTATGGAGGATACTACTGATTTCCCGCATTCCCTCTTGTCAGTAGTTCAAAATTAGGACAAGTAGTTTTAACATAAATACAGAATACAAAAATATGTTTTCCTAAAGCACACAGCTATCGGTCTAGGGTATAAACGTACAATATTTGTTCTAATGGTCAAATTAAACCGTGAAACCTAATCTATCATTTGATTTACCATTTTTCGTTGATTTATTACCATTTTCGGGGAATTCCAACTCTGATTTGACCTTGTACAATCGAAAGAATAAAACTAGGCTTCACATACCCATGTCCAAGGTTACTGATTGGGGGGGGGGGATTCCCTGAAACCGGTAATAACTCAAGGGCGAGTGATAAATCGAATGATAGATTCGGTTTCTCATTTCTTCTTGGCAATTTAAAAGCTTTTCGGCTAAATAATTCACAATAATAACTTAATGCTACATATTCTTGAAATCATACATCAGACAGGTGGCAGCACTGTCTATGTAAGGATGGCTTGGATTGTTCATCTAAATGATATTTTAAATATCTCCTCAATAGGTCATCAGAACTTTACAATACTATACAGTGTTTCC
>NW_013674331.1:0-1291 GCF_000517525.1 Limulus polyphemus | reverse complement strand
CCTATGTCTATTGAAACACTGCATTAAAGAAACAAGTACAGAAAAGTGAAGTAAATGTAGGGATGGCTAATACCAATCCTTTAAAATCAATGTAAACAAGATAGTAGGGATGGCATTTGCATCATCCGTACATAATAGTACAGACAAGAATTAACATATAGCAATATATGTAACCATTCAATCACAGTTGAGTTTAATTTATCCTATTTATGTCTGTTAACATTCTACTATACTATGAACCTGTACTATTTTGTAGGGATGATGCAAATGCTATCCCTACTATATTGTTTACATTGTTTTGAAGGATTGATATTAGCCATCCCTACATCTCTTTCCTTTTTATTGTTTCTTTTACAGGCCCGCAGCGATAGCACTATCTCTTTAAATACCTGCGTTTTTTTTGTGATAATGATTTATAAGAGAAATACATCTGATTGTTTAAAGCAGATAAAGTGTTTAATTTCTCTAAAATCAGTCACATAATAAGTTAGCCAACAGTGTGACTGGAGTTTTAAATACGCACAAGAAACACGTTAAACGTGTATATATTTCATACACCTTCTTCCAGTAAGACAATGTTTTGAGCTCTGTTTCATTTTCCGGAAACTGGATGAAACAAATCTGATAATGGTTCTGTGACTGAATGGTATATACGTATACGGTACAAGATAAGATGAACCCTAATCATATATCTTGCTATTTATCAGTATGACTAAATCTGATAATGGTTCTGTGACTGAATGGTATATACGTATACGGTACAAGATAAGATGAACCCTAATCATATATCTTGCTATTTATCAGTATGACTAAATCTGATAATGGTTCTGTGACTGAATGGTATATACGTATACGGTACAAGATAAGATGAACCCTAATCATATATCTTGCTATTTATCAGTATGACTATTCTGCCTAAAAGTTCTTACGCTTATTTAAGTGGCGTGCTTATGTGAATTTATTAGGTTCTTTGGCCATAAGTTCCTCGCCATGTTGGTTAATTAAGCCTGTGTGAATTTATTAGGTTCTTTGGCCATAAGTTCCTCGCCATGCTGGTTAATTAAGCCTGTGTGAATTTATTAGGTTATTTGGCCATAAGTTCCTCGCCATGCTGGTTAATTAAGCCTGTGTGAATTTATTAGGTTCTTTGGCCATAACTTCCTCGCCATGCTGGTTAATTAAGCCTGTGTGAATTTATTAGGTTCTTTGGCCATAACTTCCTCGCCATGCTGGTTAATTAAGCCTGTGTGAATTTATTAGGTTCTTTGGCCATAAGTTCCTCGCCTTGCTG
>NW_013674330.1:12272-28491 GCF_000517525.1 Limulus polyphemus | reverse complement strand
ATATTATCAATATAGTAGCTGAGCTCTGCCATGAAGTGAAAGTAAACCCTCACCAACTTCATATTATCAATATAGTAGCTGAGCTCTGCCATGAAGTGAAAGTAAACCCTCACCAACTTCATATTATCAATATAGTAGCTGAGCTCTGCCATGAAGTGAAAGTAAACCCCTCACCAACTTCATATTATCAATATAGTAGTTGAGCGCTGCCATGAAGTGAAAGTAAACCCTCACCAACTTCATATTATCAATATAGTAGCTGAGCTCTGCCATGAAGTGAAAGTAAACTCTCCTCAACTTGAAGTGGAAGTAAACATTTTAATTAATTAGAAGTTTTTATTAGTCCTTTAGTAGGATTATTAGAAATATTCCGAATGTTTGTACAGTAACTATATATTCACTGATCACAACATAACAAGAACATGGAATAGATCATAATTTAACAACAACATGGAATTATACAGATCATAATATAACAGCAACATGGAACAGATCACAACATAAGAACAACATGGAAACATACAGATCACAACATAAAAACAATATGGAATTGTACAGATTACAATATGACAACAACATGGAACAGATCATTGTATAACAACAGCGTGGAATTATACAGATCACAATGTAACAACTACACTGAATTATTTTGATAATATAACAATAACATATAATATAACAACCATATGGAGTTATAGAGATCATAATATAACAGCAACAAAGAAATATACAGATCCGAATACGACAAAAACATTGAATTATACAGATCATAATAGAATGACAACACTGACTTATACATATTATAATATAAAAAAAACATGGAATTATACAGATCAGAATTTAAGAACAAAATGGAATAAAACATATAAGAATATAACAACAACATGGAATTATACATATCACAATATAACAACAACATGGAATTATTCAAATCACAATATAACAACAGCCTGGATTTATACAGATCAGAATTTAAGAATAAAATGGAATTATACATACTATAATATAACAACAACATGGAATTATTCAAATCACAATATAACAACAGCCTTGATTTATACAGAACAGAATTTAAGAACAAAATGGAATTATTCAAATCACAATATAACAACAGCCTTGATTTATACAGAACAGAATTTAAGAACAAAATGGAATTATACAGAACAGAATTTAAGAACAAAATAAAATTATACATATAACAACAACATAGAATTATACATATCAGAATATAACAACAACATAGAATTATTCAAATACAATATCACAACAGCCTGGAATTATACAGATTACTATATTAAAACAGCTTGGATTTATACAGATCAGATTTTAAAACATTGTAAGTTATACAGATCAGAATTGAACCACTTCGTGTAATTATACAGATAGCAATATAACAACGATATGGAATAATACAAATCATAGTATAACAACAAATGGAATTACACAGATCATAATACAACAACCATATGGAATTATAGAGATCATAATATAATAAGAACATTCAATCATACAGATCACAATATATCAACATCGTGGAATTATATAGTACAGCATAGAATTGTACAGATAAAAATTTTACAATAAACAACATGATATCATACATGTCATAATATAACAACAACCTGGAATTATACAGATCACAATATAACAATAGCCTAGATTCATAGAGATCACAATATAACAATAGCCTAGATTCATAGAGATCACAGTATAACACAATATTGAATTATATGAATAAGAATTTAACAACATGGTATCATACAGATCATAATATAACAGCAACCTGGAATTATAGAGATCACAACATAACAACAAGATGGAATTATACAGATCAGAATATAAAAACAACAACGTGAAACTATACAGATAACAATATAACAACAGTGCAGATTGAAACAGATAACAATATAAACACAATATTGAATTATTTTGATCAGAATAGAATAAGAACATTGAATTACACAGATCACAAAAAACATCGTGGAATTATAGAGATCACAATATTACTACCATATGGAATCATACACATCCTAATATAAGAAAAACATTGAATTATACAGACCATAATATAATAACAATATTGATTTATACAGATTACATTATAACAACAACATGGAATTATACAGATCCTAATATGACAACAACATTCAATTATACATATTATAATATAACAGCAACGTGGAGTTATATAAATTAAAATTTAAAATCAACATAGATTTATACAGATCAGTATATAAAAACAAAATGGAATTATACAGATCAGAATTTAAAAACAACATGGAGTAATATAGATCAGAATTTAACAACAACAGAGAATTATACAGATCAGAATTTAACACCAACATGTAATTATAAAGATCGCATATAACAACAACATGAAATTATACAGATCACATATAACAACAACATGAAATTATACAGATCACAATATAACAATAGCCAGGATTTATATAGATAAGAAGTTAACATTAGCCAGGATTTATACAGTTAAGAATTTAACAACATCGTAGAATTAAACAGATCACAATATAGCAACAACATGAAATTATACAGATCACAATATAGCAACAACATGGAATTATAAAGATCACAATACAAGAACCATATGGAATCATACAGATCATAATATAACAACATCCTGGATTTGTAGAGATCTGAATTTAACAGCATCGATAAATCATACAAATCACAATACAATAAGAACATCGAATTATACAGATCATAATATAACAACATTGTGGAATTATACAGATCACAATAAAACAATCATATAGAATTACACAGATAACATTATAACAAGAACATTATACATTTAATTATACAGATAAGAATTTAACAACAACATAGAATCAAACAGATCCTAATATGACAAAAACATTGAATTATGGAGATGATAATATAATAACAACATTAATTTATAAAGATAAGAACTTAACAACAACGTGGAATTATGCAGATCATAAAATAATAAAAACGTTCAGTTTTAAATATCACAATATATCAAAGTCGTGGAATTAGACAGATCATAATATGATAAAAACATTGAATTATATAGATTAGAATATAATAACATAGAATTATACAGATCACAATACATCAAAGTCGTGGAATTAGACAGATCATAATATGATAAAAACATTGAATTATATAGATTAGAATACAATAACATAGAATTATACAGAACACAATATAAAAACAACATGTTAATTTAAAGATCAGTATTTAACAAGAACATGTAATTATATAGATCACAATATATGAACAAGGTGGAAATATATAAATCAGAATACAATAAGAACAATGAATTATACAGATCACAATATAACAAAACATGGAATTATAAAGATCATAATATAACAACAGCCTCGATTTCTACAGATCAGAATTTAACAACATTGTGAAATCATACAGATCATAATATAACAAAAACATGGAATTATACATATCATAATATAACAAAAACATCGAATTATATAGATCATAATATAACAGCAACGTGCAATTATACATATCCAATAAAACAACAACAATAGATTATACAGATCAGGATTTAAAAAGAACATGGAATTACAAAGATCACAATATCACAACAACATTGAATTATATGGATCAGAATATAATAACAACATTGAATTATATCGATCACAATTTGACAACATTGTGAAATTATACAGATCACAATATAACAACCATAGGGAATCATACAGATCACAATATAACAACCATAGGGAATCATACAGATCATAATATAACAACATCATTCAATTACACAGATCATAATATAACAGCAACGTGAAATTATATAGATCAGAATATAACAACAACATGGAATTAAACAGATCACAATAGAAAAACAACATTGAATTATATGGATCAGAATATAACAACAACAACATTGAATTATACAGATAATGATTTAACAGCAACGTCGAATCATACAGATCATAAGATAACAGCAACAATGAATTATACACATCACAACATAACAACAATATTGAATTATAGAGACCACAATATAAGAACAACATGGAATTATATAGAGCAGAATACAATAACTACAATGAATTATACAGATCCTAATATAACAGCAATGTGCAATTATATAGATCAGAATATAAGAACAACAATGAATTATACACATCATAATAAATTAAGAACATTCAATTATAGAGACCACAATATAACAACAATATGGATTAATAGGGATCATAATATAATAAGAACATTCAGTTAAACAGATGACAATATACCAACAACAATGAATTATACAGATCAGAATAAAATAATAATATTGAATTATATAGATAAGAATTTAACAACAACATGGAATTACACAGATTATAATACAGCAACAACATGGAATTGCACAGATCAATTATATATATCACAATATAACAATAGCCTGGACATATATAGATCATAGTAACAACATATTTATAAATATGGAATTATAGATATCAGAATTCAACTACAACTTTGAATTATACATATTACAGTATAACAACAGCATGAAATTGATACAAATCAAAATATAACAACAAAATGGAGTTATACAGATCACAATATATCAACAACAATGAATTATATATGTCAGAATTGATCAAGAACATGGAATCATAGAGATAACAGGAACATGGAATTATACAGATCATAATATAATAACAATATCCAATTACAGCGATCACAATATATCAACATCGTGGAAGTATACGGATCACAATATAACAACCATATTGAATTTCACAGATCCTAATATACCAACAACATTTAATTATACATATATATATATATCAGAAATTAGAAACAACATGGAATTATACAGATCAGAATTTAGTAAAAACATGTATTTATAAATATCTCAATATAACAACAACATGTATTTATAAATATCTCAATATAACAACAACATGTATTTATACACATTACAATATAAGAAGAGCTTGGATTTATACGGATCAGAATTTAACAACATCGTATAATTATAAAGATTTTAATATAACAATCATATGGAATCACACAGATCAGAATATAATAACAATATTGAATTATGCAGATAAGAATTTAACAAGAACATGGAATCATGCAGGTCCTAATATGACAAAAACATTGAATTATGCAGATAACATAATAACAACCACATGGAATTATGCAGATCAGAATATTATAACAAGATTGATTTATACAGATCATAATATAATAACAACATTTAATTATACAGAGCACATTGTAACAACATTGTGGAATTATGTAGATCAGAATATAATAACAAGATTGAATAATAAAGATAAGGATTTAACAACAACATGGAATCATACAGATTATAATAAAACAGCAACATGGAATTAAACAGATCACAACATAACAACAACATGAAATTATACATATCCTAATATGACAAGAACATTGAATTACACAGATCATAATATAATAACAATATTGATTTATAGAGATTAGAATATAACAGCAACATTGAATTATAAAGATCATAATATATTAATAGCATTAAATTATAGAGATCATAATACATTAACAGCATTCAATTATACAGAGCACAATATATTAACAGCATTCAATTATACAGAGCACAATATAACAACAACATTGAATTATATAGATCAGAAAATAACAACCATATGGAATTATAGGGATCAGAATATAATAACAACATTGAATTATGCAGATAAAGATTTAATAACAACAGGGAATGATTCAGATCCTAATATGACAAAAACATTGAATTATAGAGATCATAATATAATAATAACATTGATTTATACAGATCACAATATAACAACAACATGGAATTATACATATTCCAATATGACAACAAACATGAATTGTACCGATCACAAAATATTAATAAAATTCAGTTATACAGATCACAATATAACAACCACGTGTAATTATACAGATCATAATATAACAACAGCACGGAATTATAGAGATCAGAATTTTAAAACAACATGTAATTATACAGATAACAATATAACAACAGCGTGGTTTTATACAGATGAAAATTTAAGAACAACATGTAATTATACATATCACAATTTAACAACAGCCAGGATTTATCGTATAATTAAAAATATTACAATATAGCAACAACATGTTATATTGTGATTTGTATGATTCCACAATGTTGTTAAATGCAGATCTGTATAATTCCTGGCCGTTGTTATATTGTGATCTGTATAATTCCAAGAACATGGAATTTTCGAGATCAAAATATAACAAAATTGTGGAATTATAGAGATCAAAAGATAACAAAATTGTGGAATTATACAGATCACAATATAACAACATTGTGGAATTATACAGATCACAATATAACAACATTGTGGAATTATACAGATCAAAGTATAACAACCATATAGAATTATACAGATCAAAGTATAACAATCATGTGGAATTATACAGATCATACTTTAAGAGCAACGTGCAATTATATACTCAGAATATAAGAACAACACTGAATTATACAGATAAGAATTTAACAACAACATGGAATCATACAGATCCTAAAATTACAAAAAACATTGAATCATACAGATCCTAAAATTACAAAAACATTGAATTATACAAATCATAATAAAAAAAAATTCAATTATACAGATCACAATATATCAAAGTCATGGAATTATATAGATCACAATATAACAACAGCATTGAATTTTACAGATCGGAATATAACTACAACATTGAATTATACAGATCGCAATATAACAACAAGATTGAATTATACAGATCATAATATATCAAGAAAAATGAATTATATAGATCAACACAGATAAAAAATAACAACATTGAAGTACTCAGATAAGAATTTAACAACAACTTATACAGTTCGTATTATAACACCAACATGGAATTGTACAGATGACAATATAAGAATACCTTTGATTTATACAATATATAATAATAACATTCAATTATACAGATAAGAACTTAACAACAACACCGAATCATACAGATCGTAAGATAACAGCAACAATGAATTATACAGATCACAACATAACAGCAACATAGAATTATAGAGATCACAATATAAGAACAACATAGAATTATACATATCCCAGTATGACTACAACAATGAATTATACAGATCATAGTATACTAACAGCATTCAATTATACAGATCACAATTTAACAAGAATGTGGAATTATATTTAACAACAACAAAGAATTATACAGTTCGCAATATAACAAAAACTTGGTTTTATACAGATCACAATTTAACAACAGCCAGGATTTGTACAGATTAGAATTTAACAGCATCGTATCATAAAACAGATCACAATATAGCAACAACATGGAATTATACAGGTCATAATATAACAACAACCGGGAATTATACTGATCCCAGTATAACAACCATATGGAATCATACAGATCGTAATATAACAACACCCTGGATTTATACAGATCAGTATTTAACAACATTGTGGAATAAAACAAATCACAATATAACAAGAACATGGAATTATATAGATCATAATATAATAAGATTGAATTATACAAATAAGAATTTAACAGCAACATGCAATTATATACTCAGAATATAATAACAACATTGAATTATACAGATAAGAATTTATCCACAACATGGATTTATACAGATCAGAATCTAAGAACAACATTGAAATATACAGATCACAATATAACAAAAACATAAAATTATACAGATCATAATATAAAAACAACACGGAATTATACAGATAACAGTATAAGAATAGTTTGGATTTATACAGGTCAAAGTAACAACATGGAATTATACAGATCACAATATAACAACTACATTGAATTACATGGATCACAATATAATAAAAACATGGAATTATACAGATCATAATATAACAAGAACATTGAAATATACAAATCATAATACAACAAAAGCATGGAATTATACAGATCACAATATAATAACAACATGGAATTATACAGATCACAATATAACAACAACATGAAATTATACAGATCACAATATAATAACAACATTGAATTGTACAGATCACAATATAACAACAACATTGAATGATACAGATCACAATATAATAACAACATGGAATTGTACAGATCACAATATAACAACAACATTGAATGATACAGATGATAATATAACAGCAACGTGGAATTATATAGATCAGAATATAATAACGACATTGAATAATACAGATAAGAATTTAACAGCAACATGGAATTAAACAGATCACAATATAACAACATTGAGTTATACAGATCATAATGTAGCAACAACATAGACTTTTACAGATCATAATTTAACAACAACATAGACTTTTACAGCTCATAATATAATAACAACATAGACTTTTACAGATCACAATATAACAACATTGAGTTATACAGATCATAATGTAACAACAACATAGACTTTTACAGATCATAATTTAACAACAACATAGACTTTTACAGATCATAATATAATAACAACATAGACTTTTACAGATCATAATATAACAACAACATGGAATTTGTTATATTTTCCCTTAACCAATGAGTTATAATTTCAAGTGAAAAATATTTTCAAATCATATGTTGAAAATTATTACGTTCTTGTACTTTGAGCTTCATTTGTAACCTACGTTAACTTGTTAATGAACACTTTGAAAATCTCGCATATAATCTTTCTCTGGAAGGCTCATTTTCATTCAATCTTGAACGACTAGCTTATGTCTCAAGTCAGCCGTTTCACGAGATCAGTTCATGTTCCAGGTCAGCCGTTTCACGAGACCAGTTCATGTCTCAAGTCAGCCGTTTCACGAGACCAGTTAATGTTTTGAAACATGAACTGATCTCGTGAAACGGCTAACTCGAAACATTAACTGGTCTCGTGAAACGGCTGACCCGAAACGGCTGACCTGAAACATGAACTGGTCTCGTGAAAAGCCTAACTCGAAATCCGAGCTGAGCTCGTGAAACTGCTAACCCGAAACATGAACTGGTCTCGTGAAACGGCTGATCTGAGACATGAAATAATCTCGTGAAACGGCTGACTTGAGACATGAACTGGTCTCGTGAAACGGCTAACTCGAAACACGAACTGATCTCGTGAAGCGACTGACCTGAGACATTAACTGGTCTCGTGAAACGGCTGACTTGAGACATGAACTGGTCGCGTTAAACGACTGAAACGAAACACGAACTGGCTTCATGAAACAACTGACCCGAGACATGAACTGCTTTCGTGAAACGACTGACCCATAACATGAACTGGTCTCGTGAAACGGCTGACCCGAAACATGAACTGATCTCGTGAAACGGCTGACCAGCGAGACCAGTTCATGTTTCAGGTCAGCCGTTTCGCGAGACCAATTCATGTGTCAGGTTATTTATTTCACGACATTACTAACTAAACAGTATGCTGAAGTATTTTAGTAATGTAGTGGTAATTCTTGACATGACGGTTTGTTTAACGTCATGTTGCCATGGTTCTTATCGAAGTCTTTTTATTTTACAGAAAATTCACATAAACGTTGATCAAATTATGAGTAACTGGGATGATAATTAAAAGTCACTTTGACTCCAGGTATCCATCGCTATGACTTCATCCTTAACCCTCCCTTCTTTACACGTTATCAAACAACAAACATCGTCTCGAGACTAGGCAGTTCGTGTCAAAAAAGCTCCCTTTCCCATAACATAAATTTCTTTGGATGGGCGTGGTCCAGTGGTTAACCATGGTTCGCGTTCCGTTGTCACAAAAATGCGCTCCACACTATGAAGCCATGGGTGCGTTATAAGAATGGCAGTCAAATGCCATTGTCAACGACGGCTAGCACAGGCCCCCTGGTGACTAAGCGGCAAAGCTGATTGTTATAATACTAAAAATCGGATTTTGATACCAGCGGTGGGCACAGCAATAATAGCCCCTCGTGTAGCTTTGTTCTTAATAGCAAAACACAACAATAAAAGTCATATACTCTTTGCTCGGAACTTCTAATACAAATAAACATTAAAATTATCATTAGATGTGGAAACCCGAGACACCAACCATTATTGTTTGTTTGTTTTTAATTTCGCGCAAAGCTACACGAGGGCTATCTGCGCTAGCCGTCCCTAATTTAGCAGTGTAAAACTAGAGGGAAGGCAGCTAGTCATCACCACCCACCGCCAACTCTTGGGCTACTCTTTTACCAACGAATAGTGGGATTGACCGTCACATAATAACGCCTCCACGGCTGAAAGGGCGAGCATGTTTGATGTGACGGGGATTATAACACGCGACCTGCAGATTGCGAGTCAAGCGCCCTAGCCACCTGGCCATGCCGGGCCAACGAAAGAAGAAAACACTACACAAAACAAATAAAACCCAGAAAGAGCACAAACAACTACACCAATGTCAGAGTGCCGTATAAACACATCAGACATGCACATAACAGAAATATCATCAAACAATGCCATCTAGACCGTATGGCCATGTCGGGCCACCATTATTGAGAGCAAACAAGAATAGGTAATTTTTTCGTTTCAAAGGTACGGTTATGATATATTCGCTTTTTACAACTAATAAGTTACACCCCCCCTACCCAGGGGTAAGGGTTCAAAATTCTAACATTCAAGGTTCTATGCTTGCATTGGGCACAGCGCAAATAGCCAGCCCAGTGTACAGTTTTGCGCTTCATAAGAAATAAAATAAAATAACTGTCTTAAACGTCCATGTTTACAGTCAATTTAGAGAGAGCTTCCAGCAGTTTCTGAATTATTCCATGTTAGTCATTTGTTCATATATAGCTGAAAAGGCAAAAGTAACTAGCATTTAGTTCTCAAATTTCGGTGATATAACCCATAGTAGGAAATAGTTAGCTTCTGTTAAAGGGCGCTTTTCGGAGGTTTGGTGTACAGCCACGACCAATTTGGAGATGTGGCAACAGCTTTAACTGTTTTCATCAGCAGTAACAGCATGTGTCACATTCATGAAAGTTGAAACTCGAAGTTCTTGTATTATTGAAGAAACTATATATGGAAAACAGATGAATATTTCCAGCCTGAACCCTAGCCCTGATTATATTTTCCTAAAATGGTGTTGTGAAAAAACAGTCAACAAAATCTTTCACAATTTCAATGTTAATAGCCACAATGTTGGAATTAACACGCCATTTGAAAAATATTTTAAAACAGCAACAACAGAAAACGATTCTATCTTAACAAATTTAATAACTACATTAAGTGGACTAAGCCTAAAGATGTGGTTCTTTAAGTACAGTTCATCAGTAGATCCGCGGGCTTAAGACGATAAAACTCAGGTTTCTATACTTATGATGGGCAGAGTATAGATAGTCCATTGTGTAGTTTTGGGCTTAAGAACAACCAAATCAAACTTTAAAAAACTCCAATTATAAGTCACTAATTAAGGATTTTCGGTTTACTTGTTTGAGATGACTCCTTTTCTCTAGGACCAGGTGTAGGTTAGTGGTTAGTGTGCCGTGACTATATATCCGAGACCCAACATACAAAAACTTACTCGTATTTTGAAGCCGTGGTTACGCTATAAGAGTGACAACAGAATCCCAGTATTCGATCAGACAGTAGAAACCCAAGAGTTTGTTGACTGGCTACATTCCCTACAGTTTAGAATTACTGAACTATATATCCTCATGTGACTCTTGGCCTACGCAAATCGAATAGTAAGATTTGGCTGCCACTCTTATAACGCACCCATAACCCTAAAAGTACGAAGTGTGATTTTTTTCGGCTGCGGGATGCGAACCAGGGGTGCTAGGATCCACAGTACAGAAAACTAGCTACTAGGCTACACCCAGCACCCGATATTTTAGATGAACTGATCAGGATTGAAACGGGAACTCTGTATTTTATTTAGACAACTCTCGTGGGTATTCATAAATTTCTTAAACTTCAATAAAAACACCATTTATCCAGTTAATTTGGATTATTTAAATATATACTAATCTTGGGGTTAACCCCGAATATCCGAATAACTTTGTGAATGTTTTAAAAATGTTACACAATTTTTTGTATCTATTTACCCGTGTTATTTCGAAATAAAGAATTGAGTTTGTTAAAACACAAGGTAGAGTTATCAGCATAAAATCAATAGAGCCTATTAAAACATAGCTAGTCAACTTGAAGGTAACATTTTCCTTACCTAAACATTTATTTTCGATCGGTACTCACCTTCTTACACAGAATATTTTCAACTCTCGTGTACCTGCCCTATGTGGTTTGTATTCCACTCCCACCCGAAGAACACTGATAATTATTCGAAGTTTACACAGTTAAAACTCAACTGTTTCTACAATCTTTTTTTTTCTTTCCGTTTACTATTTTACTCAATATCTAAGTAAACTGGTTGTTAATGATACTATAGCATTAGTTAATAAATGTATTTGTATAAAACTACTTCCAACTTCCAATGAAGATGAAATAAGTGTATTCTGAAACGTTCGAGCCTTGTAAATAAATGTTTTGTCAACTGTCTTCATGTTTCTTTCAGTTCACGTAAAGCACATGCAATGGATTCATGATAGGGAAAAGAAGCCTAATGCTAGTGCAATGGTGACATCATTATGCGACAATAGCCATTGACCAATAGGAGGTCGACACAACCTCCTTGCACAGTAACTCCCCCTTGTGCTAGAAATAACTCATTTTTAGACAAGGCAAGAAGAATGTGCAATGGAAGTGGGGAGGACGGGTGGGAAGGTGGGGGTGAGTATCAACTGAAAATGTTAACTTTCGAGATGATATCTCAGATCTGCACACAGGATACCTAGAATCCCACATTCTAATGGTGGACAGGCTGGTGCAAACATTAAACCTAGATGAACTCCGTTCAGAAAGCACACGAAGGCGTAGTCCATGGAGTGTGACACATGATGACAGGAGCTTCATAGGGGCACACTCATGGGAGATCATATGTCGTCTCGACCAGGATATACTCCTCACCCGTAAAGGAAAAGAGAGAAAAGCAAAAGAGTCCCAAGTGTTGGACTGATGAGCAGAATTTGTACATAACTAACGAAGAACCCCACACACAAGTGGTCAGTGAGCCAAGAAGTGTAGTGTCCATACTCTGTGTGTCACCTCGACTCAACTGGGCAGAGAAGACAGGGGCAATGAACTCGTCTCACAGTAGCAGGAGGGCACATTAACTGTTTGAGGGATGACCTGTAATAAAATACATTGCGATCACAGCGCTACTTCTCGCCATATTGTGCTGTATACAATCATTGAGGAACTCTCCAAGGTCCACCCCTCCCCATTGGCTAGAAACTGGCATGTGGCAAGAGTCTCCTGTGCTCCACTTGAAGAAGGGGAGAATTCATATTGGGGAGACCTGGAGAAGTGTCTGGATCTCCATTGGACACCTACTGGAAAGGTCTTTTACTGAAGGTGGTGCAATAGATGACTGCAAAACCCTATTTTGAAAATCCATCAATTGTGAGCTAAAGAAGTGGGCATTCATTCCCCTGGTGCTGGCTTTTTCAATGATAGACCGGAAATGGTAGTCTAGATTGGTTAATAGGGTATATATAATACCACAAGGATACCTCTAGTGATCTTGTAGAACATTTCATCTTAACAGTGGGTACTAGTAGAGCTAGGGTGGATGGGTTGAGTACTTTCCATTACTCCTGACCTGATGCAGATTTTGGGAAATAAGCATATCCAGGAAGGCATCACCTGCTATCTGGTGAGATTCTATGGGAGGGAGGAGGGTGATGAGAAAGAAAATGCATTTAATCTTCTCAAAGATGGTGTGTGTGTGTGAAAAATAGTGGCCAGAAGGAGTCGAAAGCTTGCAAGAGATGAAAAGCCATATGATAAAGATAATGGGATATGAACATATGCGGATTCGTCCACATACCAAACATGAAGGATCTCATCCAAGAGTCGGCGAAAATGAGACACAAGCGAGTGAGACAGGTTAGTAATTTGATGCGAATAGATGTGAGAAATCTTGTAAGCCTAAATATCCAGGGAAGAATTCACCAACCAGAAGAGTTGGCAGTCTCATCCGGTAAGGGTAGGAGAAGATGGGTCCCTGGATGAAGAGGAGTTCCAAGACAGAATCAAATGATGGCAGGGATCCCAAAAATGAGATACTCATGCTAGATAACACCACATGGCTTTAACTAGACACAAGATACGATCCAAGTTTGACCGAGCATAGAAATAGAAAGGAGAAAAAATAGGAGAGAAAGAATGATCACCTCCCGACCAGCCATAGTCTTGGCCTGGGTATAGTAGTAAATAAAATTGGAGAGTGTGGGAACCATCAGTGACATATACATCCAAACCACCAAAGGTAAGAAAAACAAGGAGGTAGGTATAAATAAAAAAAAAACTAACAGCTCGAATGGGACACATATGAAAACATATAATACCACATTAATGTCCAAGTAAAGCATGGGGGGTAGACAAGAGGGTTGGTGAAGAAGAAAGGATTGGAACAAAGTGGAGAGGACGGGGAAAGAAAACACCTGACAGTAGTGGGAAATGAAAAATATAGTTGATAAAGCTGCTCGATAATAAGCTAGGGTGGAGACTGACAATCCAAAAAACCACGTGACAAAAGCTAAAAGATCGGCCAGAATAGGATGGTCCAGAGGAAAAGAGTGGCAGATATACCAATGTCAAAATACGAACTAGTTGGACGACAGGAATGGGGTAAGAAGAAGGCTACATGATCAGAGAATCCAGAGGTTGGAGCAAGACAGATGGTGAACAGGGCAGAGGAAGAAAGGTCCTGGATGCCAGTTGATAAAGCAGAGGAAACAAGTGTTTTACTACTAATAAAAACATCACCAAGGAATGCTGCATATCAAGGTCAGGACACGAGGGAGGAAACAAAGAGGAAGATAAACATACAGAAAAAGATGAGACCAGTCCTGGCTAAGAGCATCGAGTGCCAGAGTCAAAGAATGAGGAACTGATGATCAGAAGAGTGGAAATTTGGTGTTGAGATGAATGGCGAAGGAATCAATGAGGGGTGTGCTCAAATGAGAACAAATCCATAAAAACACACATAATATTGGCCAACTGTAAGATAAGCCAACTGCAGCCCTCGAGAATCTGTTGGTGAGGTTAAAAAGAGGAAGAGGGAAAGACCAGAGTTTGGGGTGTAGATTTTTTATATTCTTTCCTTTCATTTAAAATGTGTATCTTCATGTAATTTTATTACCTTTTTTTTTCTAAGGGTTTTATCAAAATTTTTTCGGTGTGTGTGTGTAATATTAAACGGTTTCATATTGTTTTATTTTTATTATTTTAAAAGGTTTAATTTTGTTTCATGTATATTATTAAATTACTAAGGGGTTTCCTTTTCATTCTTTGTCACTTCGTTATGATTACATTACTATCTTACACTAAGTCACATATTACATTTAAATGTTTATATCAAAAAGGGCTTTCTTTTGTTTGATTATATGTTAAGTCATTGTTTGAAATTTCCATAATATTATAAAGAAAAGGGGGTAGGTAGTCTATCTTAAAGTTTTTCTTTGAATGCATTTTCACTTTAATCACGGTTGGTATGTAAATTATCATATTTTCTTTGTTAGATGATATTTTGTTTATGTATGTGTGTACTCTATGTTAAAGCGTATGTTTCTATTGTGTTTTTTTTATTCTTACAGGGTTTATTCTTATATAATTTTTTGTGTTAGAGGTTTTATACATATGTGATTTTTATTTTATTGTTTAAAGGCTTCTAATCATATTCTTGTACTTTTCGTCTCAATGTACTATTATGATGAACATATATAAATGATCTATCTGTATTTAAATTATTATTTTTCCATTAAAAGTTTTCAAATGTATTCTCCAGAGTTTTTCTTTTACTTTATCACATATCATTTTATATTTTAAATTAGAGTTAAAGGATTTTTGATGTATTTGAGTGTGGTCCATAGGAACGAGGAAGAGTTAACATGCTCCTTGACCATGTTGCAAACATAAAGTTAATTGGTGTCAAAGTTAAATATTTATCGGCTTGAAGAGAAGCCTGAAACAGAAGGGGGAGGAGAACTGTGATATGCAAGCATACATTGAATTTGTTACAGTCTTATTTTGGTTTCAAAAGTTTTTGTTTGAGTCTGAAACTATCCAGCTTTCACATTTATACGGAAAACAAACAAGCTGATTTTGTCCTAGTTACCTTTGTTATTCTCTAGATATTATACCTGCTCCACCCATGGAAATATTGCCAGTGACAACAGTGCACTTCACTGACAGAGTAGAT
>NW_013674330.1:9712-11366 GCF_000517525.1 Limulus polyphemus | reverse complement strand
GAGAACATGGAATTATAGAGATCAAAATATAAGAAAAACATGGAATTATAGAGATCATAATATTGTTACGTCTCCGTTTGTTAATTAACTTTCCGTAACTTCGTTCCGATGACACTTTAGCGACACAAATCCTTACTTAATAAAGCTGGTTTATTCTTTCCGAATATAACTTTACGATACACTTAATTTCAACAATCGCGCTAAAACAAACGGTATAACAACAATACGTCTCTCTATGACTGCAGATCAATTACTCACTGTCTACACACACATTACATTCCCGTCACGTTGTCACCCTCTTTTATATACCAGACTACCCTATATCTAGTAAATACTAGAGAATTCGCCAAGGTACAGGATAGTTCTAGAAAATAGGTGGCGCCACACCAGTCACGTGACCTCGATGACGCAACAATATATTAACAGCATTCAATTATACAGAGCACAATATAACAACAACACTGAATTATACAGATCAGAAAATAACAATCATATGGAATTATAGTGATCAGAATATAATAACAACATCGAATTATACAGATTACAATCTAACAACCATATGGAATTATAGAGATCATAATATAATAACAACATTGAATTATACAGATAAAGATTTAACAACAACAGGGAATCATTCAGATCCTAATGTGACAAAAACATTGAATTATAGAGATCATAATATAATAATAAGATTGATTTATACAGATCACAATATAACAACAACAATCAATTATAGAGATCACAATATATAAAAAATTAATTATATAAATCAGAATATATCAACAACAATCAATTATAGAGATCACAATATATAAAAAAATTAATTATATAAATCAGAATATATCAACAACATTGAATTTTAGAGATCAGAATATAACAACCATACCGAATTATAGAGATTGTAGTATAATAACAACATCTATTTATAGGGATCACAATATATCAAGAACGACGCATTATACAGACAATAATTTAACAACAACTTTGAATCATCCAGATTATAATATAACAGCAACATGGAATTATACAGATCCTAATATGACAACGATATGGAATTATATAGATCAGAATATGATAAGAAGATTGAATTATATAGATAATAATTTAACAACAACATTTAATTATACAGATTACAATATAACAACCATATGGAATTATACAGATCAAAACATAATAACAACATTGAATTATACTGATCACAATATAACACCATCGTGAAATTATGTAGATCACAGTATCACAATTACATTGAATTATACAGTTAAAAAATTAACAACAACATGGATTCATACAAATCATAATATAACAGCAACTTGGAATCACTAAATTGTAATATAACAGCAGCATAGAATTATACAGATCACAAGATAACATGGAATTATACATATCCTAATATGACAACAAACATAAATTGTACAGATCACAAAATATTAATAAAATTCAGTTACACGGATCACAATATAACAACCACGTGTAATTATACAGATCCTAATATAACAACAACACGGAATTATAGAGATCAGAATTTTAAAACAACATGTAATTATACCGATCAGAATTGAAAAAAAAATGGAGAGATATAGATCAGAATTTAACAACAATATGTAATTATACAGATAACAATATAACAACAGCGTGGTTTTATACAGATGAG
>NW_013674330.1:2413-8712 GCF_000517525.1 Limulus polyphemus | reverse complement strand
AATCTGCTGTTTACAAAAGTTTCAGTTATTAAATCCCCTTAAATATGGACCAAAGAAGGTATGTCTCGACTGTAGGGTGTCATTCATATTCAGTAAATTCTGTCCTAGGATTTAAAGTGATACTCAAATAAATTTCCAAGGTCAGCTTTGAGACCTGTATCCAGAACAACTGGTTGTACTGGTTTACCTACTTCTACTCTGCACGTAATGAAAAAAGATACATCGACTAAAAACCAGATAAATAATAAAACAAACGTTCAAAACAATAATTAACTTCATAAATTGTTGTTAAATCACGACAACTTAATCAAAGTATTTCAGATGTTCAGATGTTTTGATTCTTAATTAAAAACATATTCACCACTTAATGCCATAATATAATCAAACTACGTGTATTTCATAATCAAATTGATTCATCACGTCAAAATCTTAAAATGCAAACATTTTCTAGAAATATTTTTTTTCGTATAATTTATTTAAAAATAATAATAATAAACCACCAGGGTTTTAAAATCTTACTGGAGAACTTGGAGTTTCATCACAAAAGGGACCGAGTCAGGCCCAGCGGTTAACGTGATGGACCGTGAAAAAAAACACCCTCCGCACTTTGGGGTCGTGGATGCATTATAAGTGTGACGATCATCTTTCGTCATTCGATTAGAGACATCCATGAATTGAGAGTGGGTGGTGTTGATAAGCTGCTTTCCTCCTAATCTATCGCTATTAAGGACGGCTAGCGAAGATAGCTATCGAAAAGCATTGCGTGGAATTCAATTAATAGTTAAAAAATAGGAGAATTGAGCTAACCTGGTGAAACAACTTTCAAAGTTTTTGTGTGTGGTAATGTAGATAAAATGTTCATTATTTAAAATGAAACACGTGATTTGCACTACGTTATAGTTATAAGAAATTCTTAGTGAAGCGAGAACTCGTGACTAGCGTGCCAGGATTGTGAATTTGAGGATTAAAGGTTCGCTTTCAGTTTCCGCAGACACGTTATCCGAGCTTCACATGTGGCTATGAGTGCGTTCCAGGTTTCACTGTTCGACCAGAAAAGAGTAGTTCAAAAGTAGGCAGTGGATACTGTTGAGTGCCTTTCTTCCTCTTGTCAGTCAGCTCAAGATTGGAGACGGCTATGTGCTGATTTTGTGGAGCATTGCGCGAAGCTTCTGAAAGAAACAGTTGTAAGTTCTATCAACCAAACCTGAACGTAGGAGTTCTTGTTCCCCCATAGTTTTAAATTTAAACTAAGGTGAGATTCGAAATGGGGGGGATACAGTGACGTGAGCGTTTCGAGAAGTATACGGCTGCCATCTGTAGGATCTTATATTAATGTTATAATTAATTTTAACTCCTGAAGAAATCTGTTTTTTTTTCTTATTTGTTTATGTATCTCTTGTTAAGCACAATCCTACACTAAAGGCCATCTGTGGTTTGCCCACAGCGGGTATCGAAACCCGTCTTTTAGCATTATAAGTCCCAAGACTTACCGCTGAGCCACCAGGGGGCCTTCAAGAAATGAATTATGTTTCCAGAATTGCTCGAATCACAAAGTTTTTTTGTTTATAGTTGTTTTAAGCCTTATAATTATTGCTACTTTAATCACACAATAAGTATGCTTCACAAGCCGCTTTTAGGGTAAAGAGAAACAAATTCGAATACCATTAGTTAAGAAACCTTTGAGAATTTAAAAGCTTCACGATTGGTAACCTAGATTTCAAACCATAAGAAAAATGCAGCTGTAGAAGAGAAAGTGCCGGAAATGAGACTTGCTCCGATCTCACTATCTACCATTTGGCGCTAGATGGCGCCCCGTTTTTAGCTAATCACACAGATCAATGATTGCATTTCATCCACAAAGTTTCAGTTATATGAACCTGAACGCCCGTCTTGCGTAGGAGAGCAGTTCAACAACATGTAAATGTACTTGTTCTGTGTCTACTCCTCTACCTGAAGGGTGTGGCCGCTATCTTATTTTAATAAATACAGAAAGCAAGAAGAACCTGGAAACTTACTTTGAATTCTAACACTGAAACATTCTGTGTTTATAGCACAAAAACTTACAGGTAATACACTGTAACATTCTGTGTTTATAACACAAAAACGCACACACGTAATACACTAACATTCTGTGCTTATAAAACAAAAACACGCACGTAACATACTAACATTCTGTGTTTATAACACTACAGCACACGTAACACACTATAACATTCTGTGCTTATAACACAAAACACGCACGTAATATACTAACATTCTGTGCTTATAACACAATAACACGAACGTAACACAATTTACAGTTTGTGTTTATAACACAAAAACACAACATTCAGTGTTAGTAACACAAAACATTCTGTGTTAATAACACAAAAATATGTAACAGTAAAGCATTCTGTTTGTAACGCAAAAACACATTAAAATTGTATTTATAACACAAAAACACCCATAACATTCTGTGTTTATAACAAAAAACACACGTAACACACTGTTTATGACACAAAAACATCGTGACATTTCGTGTTTATAACGAAAAAACACATTCCGATGAGACTGTTCGAATACTAACAATACAGAGTAATTAGAATTGTTCAGGTCTCGAGAGTGAGGCGTCCATCCACTCATTTGGGGGGAAACATCATTTTTCTGCGCTGTTATTTCTCTTTGGTAGTTTTTGTGAGGTTTGAATTTCTGCGTTAAGTAACCCTACGCAGTCCACTCCTTGTTTAATGTAGATGTCTAATCCTGCTTCGAAACGTGACTGTTAATTTACAGTGCATAAAACTGAGAAATTCCAGATTTTTAGATGCTGGAAAATAAAAGCACGAGGAAATATTATAGTTCCATCCCACCGTACAGACTCCCCGAGCGTAGCATTTTATTAGCATCAAAACTGATACTGCCAAAGCACTTAATGACCAGTGTTAAGATCAAAGCTATATAATTCACTATCTGAGTTGTGCATAGGCAGGATAGAACCCCAAATTTTAGCGTTATAAATCCCCAAGCTTACCGCTGAGCCCCTGGGGGAGAGGCAGTTACTATTAGTCAAGGTTCTGTTTGTAGTTTAAACACAAAGCTACACAATGGGCTATTGTGCGCTGCCCACCACGGATATCGAAACCAAGTTTTTAACGTTGTAAGTCCGCAGACATACCACTATGCCACTTGGGGGCGTCAAGGTTCTCTGATAAAACATAGCTCCACTGTTTTGTTATAAAACTTTACTATTAAAAACAACGCCTCTTATATTTTATTAATGTTATTTTAAGACAGAAAAAGTCTTTATTTGTTATTATTACTAGAACAACATACGATATCAAAATAAGTTTCATTATTAGTTTATGGGTGAAAAGTTTATGACATGGATGGGTTATTTATTGGACGAAAAAAAAAACCCCACAGAGTTACGATGTTCAGTTGTTGTAATGGATACAAAGTTTAATTACATAACTTAAAATCTAAATGAAATAAAAACAAAGAAAAAACTTTTTACAGACAATCAATGCAAACTAAATAGTGAGACCTGTACTTTTAACTTGAGATAAAATAATGAATGAAAGTAGGTAACCCTAAGACAGGCAGTGCAGTCAGTAAAAATAACAATATCAAACTAGTAACATTTATAGACATTAGAACTGCATTGTTATCACGTGGATAGGTATAGACGACTTATTAAATGTTTGCGTGAATATTAATAATAATAATGAAAAACTTTAAACTGGTTAGGCTGCATCATCAAGCCAAACATTGTATAGAAAACTGAGGGTTGTTCATCATTGTAAACCAAGTCCTACATTAAAGGTTCTAACAATACTGAGCATCTTAAGATGGGAGACGCCCTTAGCATCGTAAATGGAGAAGACGCTCTTAGTATCTTTAAGATAGAAGCTGCCCTGAATATATTAAAGATAGGAGATATCTTGAACTCATTAAAGATAGGAACCACTCTGATTATCTTGAAGGTAGGAGTTGCCACGAACATCTTCAAGAGAGGAGCCATTCTAGACATTTTAAGGATAGGAACCACCCTGATTATCTTGAAAGTAGAAGTTGCCATGAACATCTTCAAGAGATTAGCCACTCTGGACATTTTAATGATAAGAACCAGCTTGATTATCTTAAAGATAGGAGTTGCCTTGATCATCTTCAAGATAGGAACCACCCTGATTATCTTGAAGGTGGTAGTTTCCATGAACATCTCCAAGAGAGGAGCCATTCTGGACATTTTAAAGATAGGAACCACCCTAGTTTCTGGTATGTGGAGAAGATAAGTTGAATACACTGAGCTTGTTTTGTACTTAAAGCAAACATATTTACTTTACAATAAATACTTACACAGTTTCGAATCTTCTATTCCTAATGTGACCAAGAGACAACCACATTTAACTCGTACATCAGATAAAATTGTAGCCTTTGAACTCTACTAAAGCAGCTATTTCTTAAGGTTGTTGTGATCAGATGAGAATCAAATTTAACACGTACATCAGATTAGAATATCAACACTTCAACTCCACTATAACAGCTGTTTCATGTAGAGAATGGGCGTCATTAAGGGTTTAATTCTTCCCCCTCACATCACAAGACAATAAAAACGGAAATGTAATGTGGTTTTAACAACTGTAGTTAATCTTAGGCACGATGAGTACACTTAAATGGGTGGAAACTGCCTGTTGTAGAAAAACACTACTGTAGTCCGACGTTTCGAAACGTCGTCCTCTACACTTGTGTTTTCTCCAACAGGTAATTGACGCCCATTCTAGTGTACTCATCATGAATACTCTGCCTAAACAATCCATCAAGGAATCTTGAACGTTGCGGGTAATATGTTTGACAGTTATGTTTTTATACAGCGCGTATAGGGAAATGAAATGATCTGACTTGGAATGGTCTCTGTTAAATACAAAATTAGCACATGCAAGAAATGTTATTCATACGGAGACATTAGTTGGTGGGATATTTGGACTCCATGCTTCAGAATGAATTGATCTCACGAATTCGGTCTGGAAGAAATATATTGCTTTATTCATAAAACGCCAATTTTGAATCGTACAAGAATCCTTATCTGGAAGTTGTTTTGCAGACGGTCGGGATATAGTTATTTTGTTGCTAATGGTATGTCCATTTACGTGGGAGACGAGAAACAATTACAATTACTAATGTAAAAGCCAAAGACATAGGCCTTTGGTTAAGCTCATCAAGATGGGATGTTGAGCCTCTATGAACAAGGCTATGCTTAACTCTCCGGTCACATTACATAAGAGTTGTGAAATGCATTTTGGCCATCTCATAGGAGGAACGGGAACTACTTCCACGAAAAAATGTAGCATTCATTCCGATCCAACAAGCTGCTAGAAAATATCGAGCAAGAAATGTTGGTCTCATTCCAACTTCCCTGTACTCTTCGTGAACTGAGGAATACACTGTTCAGTCATAGTCAAGATAACAATGGATCAAACCACAATCACATCATATGACATCTATGGTCTACTACTGAGGAATACACTGTTCTGTCACAGTCATGACAATAATGGATCAAACTACAATCATATCATGTGACATCAATGGTCTACTACTGAGGAATACACTGTTCAGTCACAGTCATGACAACAATGGATCAAACCACAATCACATCATGTGACATCAATGGTCTACTACTGAGGAATACACTGTTCAGTCACAGTCATGACGACAATGGATCAAACTACAATCACATCATGTGACATCAATGGTCTACTACTGAGGAATACACTGTTCAGTCACAGTCATGACAACAATTGATCAAACTACAATCACATCATGTGACATCAATGGTCTACTTCTTATGGATCTCCAAAGACACGGTATAATCTGGACACGAAATATGGGGATAGTCAACTGTCATTGTCACTCAGGGATAACACAGCATTATCTGGACACCAGATATGTGGCTAGTATTGTCAGTATCACTCAGGGATAACACAACATTATCTGGACACGAAATATGGGGCTAGTCAACTGTCATTGTCACTCAGGGATAACACAGCATTATCTGGACACCAGATATGTGGCTAGTATTGTCAGTATCACTCAGGGATAACACAACATTATCTGGACAAGAAATATGAGGCTAGTGAATTGTCAGTGTCACTCAGGGATAACACAGCATTACCTGGACACCAGATATGTGGCTAGTATTGTCAGTATCACTCAGGGATAACACAGCATTATCTGGACACCATATATGTGGCTAGTATTGTCAGTATCACTCAGGGATAACACAACATTATCTGGACACCATATATGTGGCTAGTATTGTCAGT
>NW_013674330.1:0-1537 GCF_000517525.1 Limulus polyphemus | reverse complement strand
TTGTCAGTGTCACTCAGGGGTAACAGCATTATCTGGACACCAGATATGTGGCTAGTATTGTCAGTGTCACTCAGGGGTAACAGCATTATCTGGACACCAGATATGTGGCTAGTATTGTCAGTGTCACTCAGGGGTAACACAGAATGGGCTGGACACCAGATATGTAGTTAGTATTGTCAGTATCACTCAGGGGTAACACAGCATTATCTAGACACCAGATATGTGGTTAGTATTGTCAGTGTCATTCAGGAGTAATACAGAATGGGCTGGACACCAGATATGTGGCTAGTATTGTCAGTATCATTCAGGAGTGAAGATGGTGGATGTTCCATCATTATCAGGACACATCCCTGAATACAGGAACCGTGTTTCAACATCACATGGTTGATGCTGCTGTTGAAGGTGATAAGTATGGTGTAAAGGACCAACTTGCAATATTATAGTTTCATCTGAATACTAGCCAGATTACATGAAACCCTTGTATTTTCACAAGAATATCGTGTATACTCTGACGTCACATTGGCCATCATAATAAAATACAATGATGGTAACATCTCTCATTACAAAAACTAAATTTATGTTAGCAGATTTATTAATAAATTCACCACTTTTATGTAAGACTTTCAAAAGTAACTAACATATATACAACAGTTTCCCAGTGGGTCAGTAGTATATTTATGGATTTATAACGCTAAAGCGACGGAGCGAAGATAATCCGTTGCGTAGATTTTCTGTAAGATAACAGCGAAGTTTTCATGCTAATTACCATCATTATTTATCTGTGAATAGCGCGCATGAATAAACACAGAAATAATATTGGATCTTTACGTACGTGTTCGAATAACTTTATTTCAAATATTTTCTAATCAGTTTCCTTCTTGTTCTTTGAATATCGTTATGAATCGCTGTTTCACAGCACGAACTCATTATTTTACTTGTCATTGTTTTCATTCTTTAAAACGCTTCTTTGAAAATATCTTGTAGGCAAAAGGTCGGAAATGAAAAAGTGGAGTCACGTCGTCAATATTTATTTATTTCCAGAACCTACTTAGTCTTATCTCTCCAATGGCACAGCGATAAATCTGAAGGCTTATATCGCTAAAACCCTAGTTTCGATACCCGTGGTAGACACAGCACAGATAGCCCATTGTATAGATTTTTTAGGATTAATAAAAATATTGTTGAAAAGATGTTAGCGCCATCTGTTCAACAATAAATTCAATGTTTTTGATACCTCATTGATTCAGTTCAAATAAACAGATTAAAATATTGTTGAAAAGATGTTAGCGCCATCTGTTCAACAACAAATTCAATGTTTTTGATACCTCATTGATTCAGTTCAAATAAACAGATTAAAATATTGTTGAAAAGATGTTAGCGCCATCTGTTCAACAATAAATTCAATGTTTTTGATACCTCATTGATTCAGTTCAAATAAACAGATTAAAATATTGTTGAAAAGATGTTAGCGCCATCTGTTCAACAATAAATTCAATGTTTTTGATACCTCATTGATTCAGTTCAAATAAACAGATTA
>NW_013674329.1:25882-29524 GCF_000517525.1 Limulus polyphemus | reverse complement strand
AAAAAAAATTGTCCATGTGACCCTGGCAACAGTACACAACATAACTGAGTAAAGTGTACAGATGTTGTTTCTAGAACATATCAGTTCAACCGTCACATACCCCAAGCAACTATGGAAAGAAACGAGTATTCACGCTGTTCAATATAAAGAGATGCCAGTTAAGTTGCCTGTGAATTTCTGTGCAATTGGTTTATTGAAGCGGGCACTGGGAAACCGTCGATATCCTACACAAGAGGAAAGATGGGTTGTTCGTTAGACATTACATCTTTACGATGGTGCCTTTTGCAAAGGGAACTATGCTACAGTGCTATTGTCAAGATGCACAGCCGTTAGACAGAGCATGACCGGACGTTGCGAAATAGACTTTAACGACTTGGTGAGGTTCAAAAATAATTTTTATATAATGTACAACACTCTGTTTAAAAGAAGTAAATTCTAAAGCATCGCCAGCTTAAAATCGTTACTTTGTAACAAATATGTAAAGCTTTTTTTTTTTTTTAATCACCAGAATTTGGTAATTTAATCTAAAGAAATCATTTTTCTTCTCGCAAAATGTGCATAGAGAGTTGATGTCTGCTGAACGTATACGTCTTATTAAAGGAAAGTTATTTATCAAAATGTGGCTGAGTGGTTTGTGTCACTTCTAGTTCTAGTGGATATATTTTTGATAATTCTTAACACTACGAGATCTTTCCCAATTGAATAGAAATCTTATTCTTTTACAATATTCCAGATGAGCACGTGTTTCATATACTTGGTTTGGTTGTTGTTAAGCGCAATGGGTTATCTGTGTTGTGAGTATCGTAATTCGATTCTTAGCGTTGTTAGCCTGCAGATTTACCGCTGTGCCACTGGGGTGGAGGCTTCATAAACTTGAATTTATAAAAACAAGGTATATACCTGTCACGTTTGGAGGGAAAGTAACATCCTTTGGATCACTTTTAAGAAAAACACCCATTTCCAGGGTCGGCGCGTATAAAATATTTGGGGAAGCTTAGACTCCTCTACAAGTAGGCAGTCTCTCATGGAGTATTATTCACAACAACTCAAAAATATTATACAGTAAATGTGGGGAGAGCGAGAGGGGGTGTAAATGATTCACTAAGGAGAGTGTATTCTTTTAGGAGCACGAACTGTTTTTACCAATTGTGCATGATACTCTACCCAAATATAAGCCTCACTCGACGCCTATGTTCATTTCATCTCCTCATCACGTGACAAACTACTCTCGTAAACAGTAGCTGTTTTCTGGTAATTTAACAATACCTGAAGTGCATAAAAGTATAACCATGTTTCACTCAAGACTTAGAAACTTACTTGAGAAACAGGTAATTCAGCGAGCTGAAATTTAAAACAGACGACATTGTCCATTTAATGCAAAATTGTAACAACATTTTCAGATTATCCAATAGCGAAATTTTGCAATTATTTTTAATATGAAGTCCTTTTTTAAAACTATGTATTGAATGAATTATTATGAGGTAGAGTAATGTAAAAATACTGATATCAAGTGAATAAAGCGTTCAGTTCTTCGTTTTAAGGTAGGTACTTTGTTTCAAACATTCTAGTGTATTCTATTATTTTCGATTTTTCGTTATCAATTATCTAATTTATTTGAAACGTCCCAGTAATTGCTGCTGGGGGGGGGGGGGAATATAACGTTTTTATGTAAGATAGAAAAGTAAAACGGTATAGATCACTGGTTTTTAAACGTTTTAGATTGCGGATCCATCCCCCCTTCCAGTTTCTTGCGGCCAATATCAAAGTGCTGACTGCAATGCTTTTATTGTAGTCACGTTGTTCATTGCAGTAAATCCTTTTTGTGTTAGCTTTTACTTGATTCATCTTACGGAACACTAAGATACGTCCCCACCCCACCCGAGGGGTGCGCCTTTTAGTATACGAACCATTGGTATATATGAAGATAAGTGTCATGATTTACACTTTATTAGGAGTTTTTATTATGTTTATTTTTTTTCGTATAAGCTTACAAAACAAATATGAGACGTTAAATAACACGCAATTCTCTCCAGTGGCTCAGCGGTAAGTCTGAAGACTTAGGAAGCTAAAATTCTGGTTTCGATACCCATGATGGGCAGAGCACAGATAATACATTGTGTTGCTTTGTGCATAAAAACAACCACACACATAGCCAGAAGGAAATGATACATTTTTTTAATGTATTTCGGATTTAGATAGTCCATTGTGTAGCTTTATGATTAACTACAAAAACAAACAAACGAATTTAATATCTTATCATCTCTCAATGGGTTAGTGATAAGTTTATGGACGTACAACGCCAAAATCTGGGGCTCAATTCCTTGTGGTGGACAGAGGGCAGGTAGTCCTTTTTGTTGCCTTGCTCTAAAAAAAACTATTAACTTATTATGCTTCTAAATTGAACCGATTTAAATTAGTATGTGCTGCCATCTTACGGTAAAATAAACAACTACATTTATACTCGTCATAAGACATTAGTATTAGGCCTACAACATATTTTAACACTACATTCTTGGGCATGACGGTAAACTCCAACCAGCATTAGGACAATCAACTGTTAGGGTAACAGTAAAAACAAGTATTTTATAGCTACTGTAGTCTCTGACCGACCTTAGTGAAGGCATAGCACCCATTAGCCGACCTTACCAGGGTTATAGTTCAAGCCGTTGGAGGCACAGGACAATGGATCATCTCGTCTGGTGGATGCCTGGTACAACCATAGAGGAGACCTCCTCAAGTTAGTTGAGCACTGAAACCTGCAGCAAGAAATGGAAACTCAATGCAGTATTTTAGTAAGTATAATCCATGGTCTTCCATGAATCAAGAATGTAAGAGTTTTGGATTGCTATGTTATATCAACCCTCACGTATGCATCAGGATGTTGGACAATATTGCTAAGTATGGAAAAGAGAATTGAAGCAACTGAATTGTGATTATTAAGGCGCATGTTGACAAGTCACACATCAAATGACGATATTTTATCGAGAGCAGGTTGTAGGAGGAAGCTGTTGACTAACATTAGAAAGAGACAGTTGGAGTTTCTCTGATGCGTTATGAGGAAAGAAGAAATTGAAAGTCTGGTCGTAACTGGAAAGATTGAAGGAAGGAAGGAGAGACCGTAGAAGACAGAGACTGACTTATGTCAAGAGTCTATCTACATGGATAAATGTATTGACATTGGAAATTCTTTGTGCCTGAAGGAGATGAGATCTGTGGAAGAACAAGGTCACCAATGTCCTGTTTGGATAAGGTACCTATAGAAGGAGAGAGAGAGAGAGACATTCTTTACCTAGTCCTTTAGGGGTTTTCAAAAATTAGAAGGGTGTATACTAATAGTATTCCAACCACAGTACATTTCTCACATACATGACCGACGACATGTTTCACTCAAACCAGAACTATTTGAGTCGGCTGGGATACAATAAAGAGAGTAGTGGTCGTAATACTATATATATATACAACAACAATGGTTATGGAGCATACACCTTTTACAAGATGGCGAAGAATTATTACAACTATACTTGTCACAATAACTTACTAGTAGGCTTATTACTTTTTAAGCACTACATTCTTAATCTAGTCCCTTAGAGATTTTCAAGAATTAAAGATCTTCAGTCCAGCTAGGATTGAGCGAAACACGTC
>NW_013674329.1:14551-24882 GCF_000517525.1 Limulus polyphemus | reverse complement strand
GGTTGTTGATCGGGAGTAAAAGGAAAGACCATTTCATTTTTCAAAAAAGTGAAGTAAGAAGTTTCGTAAAGAGCGCGAACGGTAGTGTGAATGATTTTTTGACTGAGAAAATAAGCAAACAAACAAACAAATCCAGTCTGACGTATTTGTTGCCCTTGCGACATATGTCTTTTTTGCCTTTGTCCATCGATGTCCGCCATTTTGTGATCTTGTTGGATGACACATGATCAACAAGGAGAAAAAGTATTGCGACGCGTAACCTCCTAAACAAGTACTACGTCCAGTGACTTCCTAATCATGTATATCTTACCAAAGAACTACGTCCAGTGATTTTCTAATCTTATAAATCTTAAACAAATACTACGTTCAGTGGCTTCCTATATATGTAGTCTTAGTATGGGTGAGCTTGGTTTCCAATATAGGTTTTTATTTATTTATTTGGTAGTATGTTCTTTCAATTTTCCATATTTAGTTATTGCTATATTTCCATATTTTGTATAAATTCTCAGTTTATTGGTGTTGTGATTGCATCTGAAAAATGCAGCCCAAATGAAACCCACAAAATGACATTGTGTTGATAAACGATTCCGTGATCTTCAATCTCATTGGTTGAAAATGTATTCCACCCTAATTTCATTTAAAGTATTATTCATGTCACCCTGTAATAAGTAGACGGGAATACATTTTGTACATTGAGCTATGACACAGTTTGAATATTTTATCTTCGCTTTTATAAATATATCGAATTAAACTGTTCAAAGTCTCCCGTTTTATTTAAATAAAGCGCTGTAAAACACAAATAAAAAAAACAAACCCGTAAAACCTGTGTCTTTTGCTAAACTTGGATACAGGCTTAATATCACAGGTTAGGGTCGTGTTCAAAGAATTAGCAGGCATGTTACAAAATGCCAATAACTTTTACATTGTATATATATATATATATGTTAAAGAACGTTACATAAACATCTGCAGTCTTGGAGAATCTCACTGGTGGCATATTTGTTTAGTAACGAAAGTTGAATTGGCATCGAGAGTAACGATGTGTGAAGAAATGTCTTTCGTCATCTTGCCAGAAAAATCCTGCTTATAGACTTCTTCCAGAAGATAAGCTAGGTTTATAGGTAGCTGTAGACAGACTTGCTTCTCCTGGAAATAATTTTTAAAAGTTAAAAAGAATCAGAAGAATTAAGATGATGATAAAGAAGTTTTCATCACCCTAGGTGAGATACTAGACAGTACAGGCGAAGAGACCAAGAATACCGCTGCGAGGCCTTAAGCCTCGTCACTAGCCTCTTTTTGATCGCTAAATAAGCCTAATGAAGCGACTGAAACTGCACGCTATCTTTAAGGGCGTCATTACCGTTTAAGAGTAGCTGTTGACATGGAATAACTTAACTGAAATAATCTCTACAGTATAAAGTGTCTTCCACTAAAACCTTATTCTTTAGTACTCGCTTATTTAGCAGTAAAGTGTAGACACATTGGAAGTATAAGCATGCAATAAATGAGGTATCTGCGCTCAATAATTGTCCGTGTCTTATCAAATGTGAAACGAACATGCTACATATAATTTAGCAAATGTTTACAGATGGATGTAATTTATATTAAATCAAGTACTGACGAAAGCCCAGAAACAATATTTCAGTGCGTTCGACTTTGAAACTAGGCACACACACACACAGTAATTGTTATTACTAAGAACTGATCTTACAACTTGTTTAATTTTCAATATGAAACTACAATTACTCTGTTAGTTATAATTTTTGTTTTAAAATGTAACTGTGTATCGAAGCTTTGGATACGGAATCTAGTTTAGATGTCTCATAGAAACGGCGGGTCGTAGTGGGTGACGAATCTAAGACATAACCATTAGCCCTAGTTGGGTGTGTTACGTGCTGAACAACTAAAACAAACCAATTAATAACTGTATATCCGTAGTTAGAACTAATTATTTGAATGAATTTGACTTAGCTTAGATCTACTAAACGAGTTTTTTTAATTTGAGTTCGGTACTATTTTGAAAACATTAAATTGGTCGGTTTTTTATCAAAATATCAAGTAATTATTTGGACAACCTAATTTCCATAGAGTCAGTGCGACAGTAAACTATTGTATGAAAATAAACTGTATTAGAATGCAGTCACAAGCTAATAATTTATACTGTGATCGTCTGTCACCCAACCAATGAGACAGTGCCATAACAGCATAATATATACAAAAGTACAACGGTCATACTACGCACCAGTTAAAATTGTCAAATATTAGCCCATGAATTGAGGTAGTACTTAGTTTAAATGTCACTTATTATTTAAATTTATTAATAGTAATTATTCATTTGTTGTTTTATTTATACTCTAAATATTAAATATGAGATCCAAAATTTGAATTTTTTTATAATGTAAATAATTCACAGATGGCAGCACAAGCAGAGGGTGAAAGGGAGAGAATGTAAAGTACGAATTAAGTGCACACATTTAGATATAACTAAGATATGAAAATTTTTGTGGATTTACAAACATCCAACCTATGTAATCACAGAAGTATAGAAAACTTAAAATAGCAGAATCAAAGCATATTCTAAGATTTATAACAACAAGGATTATATTATTTGTCTAAGAGACAAAACCACTTAGATGAATCCGTTTGTTTTTAAGTTTATTGACTTTAATTCTATAGTTTCTAGCTAGTATGGTCAAGCCCAGTTGTTATGAACTAATTTTAAACTAGACAGACACTCTAGTGTGTAGTTATTTTTTTTTATACAAATCATTATTTTCATTATGGTGTAGGCTAGTATGCCTATTTTTTAGGCTATCAACTTGGGATTCTATACTAAACACCAACCACGTTTTAAACAAATACTTAATATGTGGAACGTATATAATAGATAATATAAATTCTAAAGGAAAATAATTTGATCTTGATTGAGTTGGAAAAGTGGGATTTGAATGTTATTCTTTTAGCGCGCGCACGTCCCCAAAGAACAGCGCGTTTTTGTGGTAACGGGCCGCGAGCCATAAACCACCAGGTTCACTGCCCGAGCACGCTAACCAGTAGACCCTGGCACGCGCCAGCCTTGGAATTTGAACTTCTTGAATTTTAAAACCTGATTGGCACCTTTTGCGCACGTGGGCTAGACAGCCAGGTCAGAGACTTCTACAATCGTGAATGAGACTTCTGCATTAAAACTAAAAGTATTTTACGGACAGCGCTGAGAAGAAAAATAAAGGAAGAAAAACTTTTAACATACATAGGAGGAATGTGGAACTTTTTTACGATATATTGAAACGTTCTAATTTGCGCAGCTTAAATGTACCGCAAAATTTTGCAGTGGTAGAAAGCGTGCGACACTAGGGATATGTTTACTTCATCCTCGTCACTTGATGAAGATTGACAGGTGCGGTACTTTGATATTGACCTAGAGGTCGTTGTTTACGCCGTTGGTTACTGTCATCGTCACGAGTGATTGCTTGTGGTCGAACATAAGCATGATTTTTGTTCTCCATTAACATAAACATTGAATTTTGACAGTTTAGTATATGCTGTAAACTCATTGTACCAAGTTAATTCTAAACAAAAAAAAAAAGTTTACAAGAGCTAATATCTGATGTGTTATATGCAGGTTATTTAAACTCTTTGTGGACTAATAATTAATGTGTTATATAACTATATTTTATAGCCCCCCAGTGGCACAGCGGTATGTCTGCGGATTTACAACGCTAGAATCCGGGTTTCGATACCCGTGGTGGGCAGAGCACAGATAGCCCATTGTGTAGCTTTGTGCTTAATTACAAACAAACTATATTTTATCCTTTAAAGGACTAATGCGATGGGTTACATAAAGGTTGTTTAACCTAGTTGCTAGAGGACTTGTGTGATGTAATGGGTACGTGTTATTAAAATTGTTGAAGTAATACTATTATTGATATGTTACATACACATTCTTTAAGCTGTATAAAGAGTAACGTGTGGTGGTACGTACAGTTTGTTAACTGTTGAAAGACTAATATGCAGTTGAAAGTAATTTGAATTGTTTGAAGCTTTACACACAATTTCGTTAAACTGTTGAACAACTAATATCTGATGTATTACATACAGATAATTTAAACTGTTTGGAAACTAATATTACAGATATTTTAAACTGTTTGAAGATTAATATGTGATGTGTTATATAAAGGTTATTTAAAGTGTTTGAAGACTAGCATGTGATGTGTTACGTAATCTATATACTAAAACTCTGAGATTGTTTGTGTGTATGTGCTTGTCTGTAATTAAATACAGCAAAAACGGCGCATAATAGCGCCATATTTGTAATGAAATGAGAATAGAAACAGAATAAAACAAGTTTCGTTTAAATCGGGTAACGGGTTACCGAGTTAGCACCGTTTTTCGGGTCAATTTTCGTACATACCATTATTATAAAACTTACCTGATGAATCACGTTAAAATATCTTCTATACAACAATATATGCACAACAGAAATTAAATGATGAGATGAAAATGTGTTATAACGGCACGTAGAAAGAACAACAATAAAATGAACCTACAATATTATTGACTATTGCAAACAGTAACTATGGAGAGGAGGTAATAAAATAAAAATCAAGTGGAGAACAACAACAAAATTTTATAAACAAAAACCTCTCGCCAAGCATTGGCTGTTATATTATTTTCCTGTCAATGTTCCCACCTTCATTAAAAAGCGTAAGATGACAAAAACAAGATCTTGAAGAATCTGTCTATATACTACTAAAACTCTGAGAACCCATCATCCAGCACAAATCTGTTATTTAGGATGTTGCGGTAAATGTGAACATTTACTCGACATATCGGAAACATAATTCGGCACATTTGTTGGATTAGTGTTCCGGTATAAGCATTTGTGTGGAATCAACTATAGTGTGGTCGCGTATTTAGGATTAAATACCTCCACAGAGCTCGTTTATCAGATACTGTATAAATATTCTTTTTTGACACATTTATATCGTCCTTATAAATGCGAAAGTGAATCACGAACAATAATATCAGTCTTCTAGTGTGAAGAGGTCGTCTGGACAAACTTTCTAATCTTTCCAACACTGTTCGTAAAATTTTAATGTACAATATTTATTTTCTAAATCCACACTCACCTATGAACAACATAGGCTAAGGTTATTATAAAAAAAGTTGTTTATGTATATATATATTATCTTATTTTTGGTCGTGGATTAAGATAATGTGGAAGGAAGCACAAAGCCTTCCATCGTGACAAAACATGAAAACCACCGTCGGAAGCACATTGAACATAGAGGGCACCCTTCATCTTTTTACTACCTGATTTGTCAAAAAGAAATGCCAACTTAATTGGAGCCAATAAGAATGCTGGCAACCGCGATCTGCTTTACATTTTTGGCCTCTACATGCTGTTTTATAGGCTTAGTAATATTTTTGACGTTATATATTTCTTGAAGAAGGCCATTTTATTACTTTGTAAAAAAAAAATATAAAAAAATGGGGTACTCCTCCCCAGTAACCCCCGGTTCCATTCCTTATGATTAAAGCTGTTTTATTTTAGTACTTATAGAAAAAAAAGAATGAAATCGATAGCCTCACTCTCATTTTTGGTCCAAAAATTTACCAAGAAAATATTTGTAGGAGAAGCCTTATTAAGTTAAAATAACCAACGAAAAAACTATCCATTAAAAATCAGGAATCGGAGTGGTTCTGAGATAATAATAAACAAAACCGAGATGTTCTTAACCTGTTTTCGAGTAAGTTGTTGAAATAGGTTGTAGGTCATGTTGTATATTTAGCTCTAACCATAAGTGCACGAAAAAAGACGACTGGTAATCATTTCAACTCCATCTTAACGCCGTTCAATAACGCGATGTAAATTTATTTCCAGGAGTGATAGTTTACTGTTTTCTTTCGAGTCCAAAAATAGGTTGCTGGGAATTACTGCCATTGTAATTTTTATTTAAGGCATAATACGTATACACGAGGACAACCTTACTGGTAATGGTGTAATAGCAGCGGCATTCATAATTAATAAATCAAGATGCATAAACTAAGGTTGGCGTTTCCGATGTCAAAATCTGTGCTTAATTCTTGTTGTTTTTAACCTGTTTCGGTCGAATGTTTACATACCAACTCATCAAACTCAGCTGTTCTCTAACCCCACACACCCATCTCCAGCCTCACTGTATGGTCCCTCACGACCACACGCTCGATGGAGAAAGAATCTATACCCAAATGATGAACGGGCTGATGACAGGGCCAAGGGGAATGATTAACGAGCTCGGCTGCCATAAAGTGCCAAGCTGGCGTCAGTCCACTAACACGTCCTCCAATCTAAGGTGCCGGAGTTAAAATCCCGTGCAGCCCGACGTTGTCAATGGAAAACGCGAGGGACGGGTAGTAAGTAGTTGGATCACTGCTAGAACAAAGAAATGACACTAATTTAAGAAGCCTAAAAAATTTTGCTAGTTTATCAAGCTCCTCTAGCACAGGAACAGAACTGAACATTGTTCTTTACGTCATTTTTACCACCACAGTGGCTGTATCTTGACAACTTGTGAAATGAAGACAAAAATAACAAAGACAACATAAATAAGCGACTCTGATCTCTACGAGAATACAGACAAGAACAGTTGCTCATGAATTGGCAATAAGTGGATTTCTTGAATAAGTTGCACGATATGAATAATATACTTCCTAGCGTAAAGGGAAATACCTTGTCAAAAGACGGTTTAAGTTTTTAGGGTTAATAGTGAAATGCATGGATATAACTTGTACAAAATATCGTTCTTAATAATATAATTCGAAAATATTTATAAGTGCGACTTGTAACATCAAGTATTATCATTATTTTTATCTAAGACTATGTGAACGTCTCGCTTACATTTCAGTATATCAGGCAGTAATAATGAGGGTATGTTTGGAATTTTATACAAAGCTGATTACGTTTGAAACATTTCCTTATTATCGTAACAATAATGTTTAATATTCTAAGAACGTTACGTAAAAGGGAATTAAAAATTACTATTATTATTTTGAAAAAAAAAATCTTATTTGTTTTCAGTCACGTGTATTTCAAATAATTTCGTGAATCGTAACTTCACAGTGTTTGAGACCTGTTAACGACTGCCCATATAGCATTCACTACAGGCCGTATCTCCTAGATGTGGAACTGGGAGAGTGTAAGAGGGGCTGTAGGAAAAAGAGGGGGCTGGAAGGAAAAGGATCACATGTTTTGATAAAACTTTAGTGAAATGGAATATACTGCTAGGTGCTGACGTCTATATCCCGTTTGTGTTAGTCTGTTTGTCTTTTCAGTGCTTCAGTATAGGACATCTTCTGTCTGTCGTCTCGATCCAGGCCACACACACCAGTTGGGTTAATCTATTATCTGTACATCGAAAGTATCAGTATTGAATGACACAATTGACAAAGCACAAGCCTCATTCCTAAGGCTTCTTAGATCATTTATCCAGAAAAGTTAAGAAAGATTAATGTTTCTTTTTTGTCCACTATGAAAGAAAACAAGAACTCCTGAAGATTTAGAGAATTGAGTACTAAACAAGTAAATAGTAATCTTGAGTAACTAAATAAACCGTACTTGTTATCGCTGATATATACATAAGTACACCAAAGAGGTTTGTTTACTTCGAAATGTTATTCTCTTTAAATTTTCTCTTTGGTGACGAAACGCTTTGAAGTCTTAAAAACGACACAAATTCTATTAAAAAGGCTGGATGGGCTGTTTTATTGAAATGACATGTTATGTTTCTATTTAAGACTTGTGGCTACTATGAAAATCAAGATTTTTCGAAAGCAATAGTAGTGCTTCCAGTCTATCATAGAGAGTTTTACCCCCTTAAAACAAATAACAAACTTAAACGGGCGTGAGCTAATGATTAGCTTGCCAGATTGTGGGTCCGAGAATCCATGGTTTTAGTACTGTTTTTGCAATTTGGAACTTTGAGTGTGTGATAAGAGTGATGATAAAATCCAAATAGTCGATTAGACTTGTCAAGAATTGACTGGAGGTGCTGTTGACTCCCCCTTAATACGTCAGTTTAAAAAGAGTGTAAGTTTCCCGAAACAAGTCAAACCAAATTAAATGTAAACATAGATTAAAATGTTGATTAGAATTTGTTTTGTTTAGTTGAAAATAACTGTAAAGAGGGAGTAAGTCCCGACGAACATGGTGCTCACCAGATAACAACGGCATCAACAAAAAATTCCACAAAATTTTCCATGCCAAATAATATTTTACTGTCTCCATACACACCTACAGTCGTCCCATTTTGTCCTTATTAAATCCATCATCAATTTCATTAAGAACGACAACATTCTATTTTGAAAATGATTTGAAATTTATACCACCATAATAAGGCTTAGGATGCATGGCGTAAAGTCTTTTATTACGTTGAAAGTTGTTTTGTTTGTTCGTTGTTTAGCGCACACTCTACAATAGGTAATCTGCACGGTGTCCACCGTAGGAATTCAATCCGGAAGTTTATACGATCTCAATCTTATTGTTGGGTCACTGCTCGGGAGTGGGCGATAGTTGAAAGTAGAAATTTAAAATGATATTCATTGATAAAACTCCAGGCAAGGGAAGCTTAAGTTTATGTGACAATTTTATACCTTAAAGAAAGTAATAAACAACAACAACAACAAAAAACTTCTGTATGTGTCTGGAAGAACTGAGGCGTTTTTAAAAGCAGCTCTAGAGTCTTAAGCTTTATGGTCTCAATTAAGAATATCATACTTACAATCCAGTAAAGGCGTATGCTAAAAATAAAGTTCTTTTAAAAACAAAACCCGTACTTAAACAGTCAGAATAAACGTACACGAGGAACTTAACTACAGGCTCCGGGCAAGATAAGATTTCTATCGATAATAGAGGACTCAGTAAATAGGCTTAAAAGTAGACATAATTAAACTTAAACTAAAATTGAGAAAATCAATTGGTTCAAGAAAAATCTAGAGAAAGAAAGTTCTTAGGCTTAAAAACGTGAATAAAACTATTCGAAACGAGAGACATTTCATCCAGTGCACAAAGCTAGGTGCGTACTTTCGAAATCAGACAACAAAAACGTTTACTAATTTAAATTTTTGTTTTGAATTTTGTGCAAAGCTACACAAGGGCTGTCTGCGCTAGCCGCCCCTAACTTAGGAGCGATAGACAAAAGGGAAAGCAGCTAGTCAACACCACCTACCCCAACTCTAGGGCTTCTCTTCTACCAACGAATAGTGGGATTGACAGTTACTTTATAACGAGCTGAAAGGTTGAACATGTTCGGTGACGCGGGTTCGAACCCGCGACCCTCATATTGCGAGTCGAGCGCCCTAACCACCAGCCCATACCAGGCATAATCTAAAACACCAATATTTTGGGCACGTAAAACACAGTTATTGGTAAAGTCCTCTGGAAAGTTTTAAGTTCCAAAATTACGTTTAAATCATTTACTTTGAACATTAAGTAACAGTAAAATGCCTACGAAGAATACTATTAATATCATGATAAAAATAAAATTTATTGACTTATCAAAAAATCATATCTAGCAAACATTTCGTTTTTCCATAACAAAAATGTAAAAGCGACATCTAACGATAATTATTTTCACCAAGAAATTTAATGTATTCACCAAAATCTTTTAAGATGTCGGAAGATAAATTAACCATTTTTTCTCTCAGAGAATAAAATAATTAGATGTGTATCTATACCTGCTTATTTCTATTTATAGGGTTAGGTCTGGCGTAGTATAATCGTTAGCTTGTTCGAACTGTGAATCCGAGGGTTTAACTTCATGGTCCATTGCTTCATAAACACGCTCCGCACTTGTAGATGTGGGTTCGCTATAAGAATGGTGATCAAATCCACTATGTTGTCAAATGAGAGTAGTCCAAGAGTTGGCGGTGGGCACTATTGAATAACTACCTCCCCTCTTGTCTATCAGTTCAAAATTAAGGACGGGTATGCACGAATATTCTATGTAAGGGGGATTTGCCTAACTTAGTCGATTTGTAATAGTATTATGTAGTAAGCCTGACAGCTTATGACACTAAAAATCAGGTTTCAGTACTCGTCAGTGGGCACAGCACAGATGACATAAAAATTACAGTGAAAGCTTACACATACAAATAGATATACAACTGAAACTGGGCTATGGTAAGATCACTTCTGACACTTTACAAAGACTTAAACACGAAACTTTAGATTTTTTAAATGTTAAATCTATCTACAATCCGCATACCACCAAACATGCTCGCCCTTTCAGCCGTGGGGGCGTTATAATGTGACGGTCAATCCCACTATTCGTTGGTAAAAGAGTAGCCCAAGA